>NW_004567111.1:37169742-37215285 GCF_000260355.1 Condylura cristata
GTGCTTTAACCCGCTGCGCCACCAGGGAGGGCCCAATATTTTTTAAAAAATAAAGCAGGACTCAAAATTGCATAAGTAGTGTGAACCCAACTAAGTGTACATTTACATGTTTTATTTAGATAAGAAATGTTTTTCTATACCAAAATATTGACAGTCATGATTATGAATAATTTAAAAATAGATATTTAGCATATTTTTTATATTGCCTACAATGGATATGCATTATATTTTCCCAGACACAAGAGTCAGAAGTGAGGTCACAGATGACTGTCCTGCCATGCAAAGACTTCTCTTAACAGCCTTGTCTTGAGGCAGCTGGTTCTGTGGCAACTGGTAGGTATATGTGGAGAGCATGGGTGGAAGGGTGGGAAGTGGGGGACAGAGGGGGAGAAATCCAAGGAAGAGTCTGACAGTCTGATTTCTCTAGGAAAGACCCAAATTCTCTTAGTTTGTGGTTAAAGCAGTGCTATCTCACTTGGAGTAAAAATGGAAAAAACATCTGGGTCCAGATGGGAGCTGAAAACTTATTATCCCTATTGGCCAAATCGCTCCCCAACTTGATTTTCATTTCTCCAAACTAGGATATTTGAGCAAGTTCTGTTTTTTAAATTCAGATTAATAGTGTACTCTTCGATATATTTTCAGTATCTTTTTACCTCAATTTTCCTAATTATCAAGGGCCTAGTAATAATTTTGTTCCATGAGCTCATTAAATTGTCTTGTGGATTTAGGAATAAATGTCTCCTATTCACATTGCCACTTAAAATGCAGCTCTTTGTCACTTAGTTATGTTGCCTTTTGGACTAAAAGGGGTATGTGTTTCTGTGTATTTGATACCCATTCCTTTTCCTTTTAACTCTGCAGGCTTTACTCTATTATTCTTCTTTCTGGGGAATAAGAGAAAAGAACTGAACGCCTGTCCTCTTGAAAGGTTTGCTTAATGGCCATCCCACGTGAACGTATGCAGTCTTAGCAGAGAGCATGACTGATATGAACAGATAGGCTCAGAAGACCGACTCATTTATCAAATATTAAAGAGTCATTTTATAGAGTGACTTTTCCAGTCACTCTTCAATGGAATTGAAGTCCAAACAATTGTAAGAAAAGTGAAGGGCCCTTAAGTCTTTTTTTTTTTTTTTCCTGTTTTCTTTTTTCTTTTTAGGTAATCTAGCCACTTGGGAAACTTGAGAAAATGACTAACCTGTGTGAATTTTCCCTGAAGCTAAATTTTCTCATACAGAGCAAAATTTGATGCCATTTCCCATGACAAATAAACATAAAGAAAAGACATTTTCAAGGGGCTATTTTATATGAGCTATTATCTAGAGCTTAGCTCTTGTCCAGTGAGTCATATTCCCTCATACCCAGTCTCAGACTCCTCATGAGTTTTTAAATTAATAGACTGAACCACTGACCAAAGCTTGAGATGATATGGTTCTGAAAATATATCCTTCTCATATGTTCTCCCTTATCATCATATCTAAATGGACAGTCAGTTTAGTATGTCACAGCTTATGACTCCTCACACCAATTAAATATAGAATATAAAATTATTTTAAGGTGTTTCCTTTGTGGAGAGATTAAAGACTAATAAAATAACAAGGTAATAGTTAACTATCCAATATGCTGTGGGCCCTTTCTATTTGCACTCATCGCATCTGGCATTTGCATGTTGCTAGCAATTTGGTTTCTTTCAGATGCATGGCTTGAAGAGAGAGCAATGGACCTGTGGAATCAGAGGGCAGGGGGTTGTCTTCTGACCACTAACCTATCACCCAAGGAAAACAGTGTCCCACATGGGATTAAAACTGAGTTTGAATTCAGTTCTCTATTTTGAGTTGCTTACCCACCAATATAGAGTTAATGTAATTGGGCTATTATGAAAATTTAGTATGTTCACATATAGCTATACATGTGCAGAAAAAGTCCATTCTATTGAACAATTGTACTCTCTTACTCTGAATGGAAAGAGCTCTGGATACTTCATGAGTTATGTAATGACAAAGAGCCACTGCATTCCCACATGACAACTTGGTTAAATCACAGGTCCTTTGTCTGTAAAAAACTTTAGACATTTGATTAAATTATATTCTTATTCTAGTATGTGAAGAGTCTGGCATGTGAGGATGAACTGTAAATATAAGATCATTTAGGTTTCCTAGATCATTTAGGACACCAGATATTGGCATTCTCTATGAAGATGTTTATTTGGTGTTTAAAATATACAAAACTTAGCATTTTTGTTAAAGTGAAGAATAGTTTTTTTTATTAATCATAAATGATGTTTCTTTTATGACAAAGAAGCCAGGGAAAAAATTTGAAAGCAAACTTTTTTCCAATCTGAATTATAGTTCAATTATTTTCTTATTTAAACTTTGGGATTGATTGCTTCTTTCCTTTTGCAAAGTTTTCTGTCTCATTTCCAGTACAGATGTCTGATGCCTTCAAGCCTTTCACAGAGAATTTAATCCTTGGCAGTGAAAGGAAAGAATTCCATGGGGCAAATCAAGGGAGGGGGAGGTGAGGAGGCTAGACAAGCTGAAGTTCAATTTAAAATTGATGAATCCGTTAGTTATGCCAAAGATGTGAAGGTATCAAAGGCATAAAAATCTTACATAATAAAAATAGAGTTATCATTCTGCGTTAGGAAACATAATGTCTTTTCAGTACTCAAAATTGTAATGTCAATCCTACAGTAGATTTTCCTTGGAAACCCTCTACTACCTTATGGTAGGATTATACTTGCCCTAGGGATATAAGAAGACTGAACACTAATTTGCACTTTATTTCAGGTTTAAACTAGAATTGGTTGTACTTAATACCTACCATGTTAGGAACTGGAAATATATTCCTGGGCAGTCATACTCCAGATCTTAATTTCAGCATCCATTTATCTTCACTTATTTTCTTCCTTGATTTTATCAGAGTTCTTTGGTTGCAAGCAACAGTAGTTGCTTCTGGCAAACTTAAGAAAGAAAGGAATTTATTAGGCAATTGGGGTAGCTCAAAAGACTGAGGAGAGAAAGTCAAAGAGCCACTGTGAGGACAGAATCAGGTAGCTCACATGAGTTTCCACAGCATGGACGCTCAGTAGTCAAATCTAGTACAGATGATGGAAATGATGTAATTCCCAAAAAGTGAATGGTGACGTTTTACTGAAAGAACATAGACTGGAAGCAGGGCAGCTAAAAGCAATAAACCAAAAATAATGACCACAAAACTCCAAGTGGGTGCCATTCCCCCCCCCCTTGTCCCTTGTAATCTGTTTTGTTTTCCCCTCCTTTTGTATATGTTTCCTCTCCTTTTCTCTTTTATCCCTATTTCTATCTTGTGGCCTCCTATCCATAACTAGTTCGTGCCTAGATTCATCATACTAAAACCAGGCACAAAAAGAAAAATCTCAAAGTCATCTGGAAAAAGTGAAATAGTTCAAAATGCTGGAAAAAAGAAAATATCCTTTAAGAATTAAGATGAAATATATATTCAGACAAGTAAAAATTGATAAAAGTCATATTAGCATATTTATAGTAAAGAAAATGCAAATACTATATTTTAGACAGGAATAAAATGACCCAAAAGTAAGGAATATGTCCAGAGATGCAGGAAAAAAACACAAAACACTGATAAGGCTAAGAAATACATGAATAAAAAGAAATAAGTACTGACTTTAACAAGTTCTTGTGGAGTTTTCACTATATATGAAGTTAAAATTTTAGTGATAGCATATGAGTCAGGAGGAGGATAAATGGAATTTCAGGGCTCTAAAACCTTTGCAAATGTCTAGGAAAACAGCAAAAATATCATATAAGATTTTTATATGAATATTACAATCTCTGCAGTAAAAGAATAATAAGAGTATAAGCTTGTAAGCTATTAAAGAAAAAAAGTTGGTATAATAACTAAAATACCAATCCAAAATAAGAGAAAACAAGCATAGATCAGGAGGATAAAAGACAAATAATATGATAGCTTTAAGCCAAAATATAATGGTAATTATATGAACTATTAGTGAACTAACTAGTTTATTTAAAATATGAAAATTATTAAGCTGAATAAAAAACCAAAACCCAATTACATGCTCATCATAAGAAACACAGATTAAATATAAAACTATAGAATGGTTGTAAGTTGATAGAAAATTATATACCATGTAAATCTTTTGAAGGAATCATTATGGCTGCCATGAGTATAATAAATCACAACTATGAACAAAAACGGCAACTTAAACAGAAGCAGGAGATTTATTTCAAGTTGTAAGTAACAGAGGTCAAGAGGTTAGAACAACTTAGAAGCCCTAAAGGTACTCTTGGTGTGCTTATAACACTTAGGAAGAGCATAAACATAAAAGGAAAGAATATAAGAATACTAGGTGTAAGAATTAATGTCTTCCTACCAGGTTTCCCTCTTTATTGTTCGTATTCTATTGTTAGGGTCAAATTCAGGACAAAAGAATTCTGGCAAAAGGAAAGAGGACTCCCAAGACTCATGTGATAGGGCCCCTGGGGATGCAAGAAATTGTAGGTTAAAGGCTGTCACATTTCATTTTACTAGTCAGACCTGCTATAGATTGTACTCCTTGTTGTGCTGCTTTTGCCATATACTCTAGGAGGTCAAATATTAGCACCAAGATAGTCTTTCTGAAGAACTTTAATTTTTCAGTTTCAGAAATAATGGCTTGCAGATCCCTGAAATAGGAATATTATCCCTAATGCTAGCAACACAAATATGAATATTCAGATGAAATGCATGAACTCTTAATTACCAGTGTAGAATGAAGAATGTATTAAGTCATTACTAAGAAAGCCACCAGATGGTAGAAGGGCAAAGGGAAAAATAAAGAAATTCATTACAAATGCCATTAATTTTCCCAGTCACCTTATTAAGAATATCAAATTTGCCAGTTTATTACATCTTTATTAAGACATTTGTAATATAACCTAGAGGGTATCGTGACACATTTGTGGATGTCTCAAGAATATTCTACTTATCTTCCCATTCTGAACACCAAAACCTTGGTGCAAAAATATTTAGAGTCCATTAGTTCAGATACTTCTTTATGAAACAACATAAATAGGATTCTTAAGTTAGGATTCTGAGAGATCACCATGAGTTGAGAAGAGAATCCAAAATCGTGGGAATGAACTGGGCTAAGTCAAATATGAATATCCACTGTGGAAACCAAATTGAAATATAGGAGTTTTGATGAAATACCAACTTGTCCTCACTAACTGGATCAATAAGAAAATTCTGCTAATCAAACACCTCATAGAAACTCAGATTTAAACTAGCTAATACTTAGGGAAATATAATTTCACAGAATGGAAGCCTCTAAAAGTAGGGCAGGATTCAAGTGTGGCTGATTTAGTAATGGCAGCCATATCAACAAATACTGCAATTCATTCAACTCATTGATTCTGTATTGGTTTGGTTGAACATAGTCACAATAAAAGATGAAAGTCCATTTCTTCCTCTAATTCTTTCCAAAAGGAAGGAAGTGTCCTCCCAAAGCCCCCAGCAAACATTATCACAGAGCTACACTCCTGTTTCTAAATCATGACAAGGTGAATGGGATTACCACAGTTAGCGTCACCTGGTATTCTGCCCGTAGAGTGGGAAGGAGACCTCTACCGAGGCCTGCTGTTTCTCACCTGACATTGCTTGTAGCCTGTGCTTCCTTTGCCATCAGATTCTGTGACATCCCTGCTTCTCCACCCATTCCAAATTGGCCCACATGAAAAGGTTTCCTTTCTGATGTGGTATTTGTATATCATTCTCTTTCTTTTCATTTTTTGCCTGTTATTTATAAGAACAACAAATTTTAGATGACAGTGTCTTCAACAATTTGATTTCTCCATCTAGTTGTGCTATTAGTGATTAAAAAGGTGTATGCTGTACTCTATAAACCTCATGTAGAGGGAACTGTTTTGCTTGTCCTGCAAAAGCATGTCTACTTCCTTTCAAAATAAAATTCTTTCCCCGATTGTGGAATTTGGATAAACAGGTGTTGCCTCAGGATCAACTTCTTTATGCCCACCCCCAATGTTTTCTATGATTATTTTTGTAAACCACTAGCAAATGTACTTGTTTGCTTCAGGAAATGTAGCTAAAACTAACCAGTGACTCCTTCACTCAGGCTTTATTGATTTTCACGGGTGGACTTAAAAAGCAAAGCAATTATATTTTAAATTGTCTCAATATTTTATAATTCCATAAGATTATCAAATTCTGTGGTTTAAGGGCCACTAGGTCAAGTGATAGTTATTTTTGGTTTCATATAAATGAAATTTTTCTAAAAATTAAAAAATAATTATTTAGTACTAAATAATAAATCATTTTTGTCAAAGCAAATACACTGAAAGTGGAAAGTTTTCTTAATTTTATTTAAATTTTATCTAATGCTGTATGTATAAGAAATTAATGAGAATTTTTTCTCATATTATGAAGTAGAATGGAATACCTCTCAACCTCCTTAAGGTAACAGAGTATTCCTCCAAAAGACCTATTAGAGTGAATTTAGGTTTGAGAAAAGTCAGGACAGCTTCTAAATTCAGAATAAGTCAAGAAAGAATTTTTTCCCCCATCCTTTTCCACTTCTACTGTCCATAGTCATTAATGCATTTTCATTGTCCCCTTTTAGAAAGCAGAAAAACTACTTCCTTGTAAGCCCTCAGGGAGACAGGTTTAATTAAAGTCTGAAAAGCACATTTGAAAGTGAGGAATATTAAACCAGAAATAATTTTTGAAGTATTTCACCCTAATCTGTATGTCACCTGTATTTGAAAGAAAAAAGAAAAGGTAGAATAAAAAAAAAAGAAATTAAGGAAATAGTAAATATTCTATATTGCTGGGTACCACTTGGTGAAACCATGTCAGCTGTGAGATCGCTGTTCTGGAAAGTCTGAATTAAACATTCCTCTATCATTATTTTCAAATTATGTTTACTATGGTAATGTTGATTTCCAACACTTACATGTTTTAGGGTGTAATTTTATGCCACTTTTAAGCATCCTTACAGATGCTGCTATGAAACAGTACATGGCTATCAGCTCTTGAGTGAATTCTGAATATACAATCATTGTGAACAGAATATGTTTGCACTCACATAATATGCATAGTTCGTTATAAGACAGCATCCTGTAAAACTCAGCCACTTGAGGCAAACTAGACATCTGTGTCATGTGTCATGTTTCGAAGAACATGTCTTCCTCCTGTCCTTTTCTATGTGAGAGATTACAAGTCATTTTTTGGAAAAGGGTACCTTATGCTATTCTTTTTGTTTTTCTTTTTTCTTTGATTTTCTAATTGCTTCCCACTCTACATAGAAGTTAAGCCTCAAAATTAATTTATCAAGTATTATATCCATTAGTGGGATTACAATTTGAGAGCTGCCCATTTTTTCAATATATTAGTCAATCTGTTAATAGAAGAGTTGGCAACCATTGTTCGAAGCCATTGTACTGCCATTATTAGATGAACTCTCTGAACCCTATGAGGCTGATATTCAGTATGCCCTTAATGTTTAGTCATTGGTATCCAGAGCATGGTCAAGGGCCCTGGGAACTTCATTTATGAATCCCTTTTTGGATTTGATCTTATTTTAAGAGCAGTCCCGATCTGTAATTGCTAACTTTTCATTAGTAGCATAGCTTTGCTTACTAGCCAAGACTTTGTTGAGATTTAAGCAGGCACAGTATGTTTATATTAACAAAGATATGAATAAGCACAAAGTAATTATAAATAAAGAACCATCCTGGGTTGATATTTAGTTTATAAGAAATTCCAAAGTAGAGACTAAACTGCTCTAGTTGTTCCTGAAGAATCCTTTAGCTTGGTGGCAAGAGCAAAGGAACAGTACTGAAATGTTGAAATGACAGTATTAGTTTTAGGGGCCCTTTATCCATTAAATGCCATCTACTTTGCCTCTCCTAAAAGCCAAGAGAATATGGGCTTTCAAAATCTAATCTGTAGGTTTTAATTTTCCATTTTGTGTTAAAATGTTCTTACCTCTCATTTTGGTATTATCTGAAAAATAATACTAACATGAAATAACCCTTGACAAATTCTTTGAGGAAAAACTATTCCTAGCTGATGCCAACATGTTCCTTAGAGCAACTAATTTATTATCATATACCTTAGGATATTCATAAGTGTCAGCAAGTATCTACAAGATATTCATGGTAAAGATAATAAATAGTAAAATTTGCTTAAGATTCTCAATAACCTATCTGAGTTCAACTTAAAATGATACTTAGATGGCCATCCCTGGTGGCGCAGCAGTTAAAGCACAGCACTAAGAAGCTAAAGCCACTTGAGTATGAGTTCGATCCCCGCCCCAGAGGTGATCCACATGGCGCAGGACCTCTCCTGACCTGCCCACTGTTCCCCTCAGCAGTGTACTTGGTATATCTGCCTGTTCTGTTCCCTGTTCTGTCTCTGGTGAATCCTCTCACTGCCCCTGCACCTCTGGCCTATATCCCCAGTTCTGTATGCATAAATAAATAAATCTTTAAAAAAAAATGATGCTTAGAATGAAGACAATATTCTCTCTCTCTCTCTCTCTCTCTCTCTCTCTCTCTCTCTCTCTCTCTCTCTTTAAATCTATAAAAGGAAATTTTATAAAATGACTTAGGAAATGTGAATTCTGTGATCATGGTAAGCAATGATAAGCAGTTAACACTTATCTTCCTACATACACCAGAGACCAAAAGCCCCTTAAAGGTTAGATAAGACATAAGAAAGCATGATGGGCCAGAAATGTCATGAGCCATATTAGTAAATCTCATAAAAGCATGATTTTTGTTTCTATTCCAGGAAATCATCTATGAATGTGAATTCAAAAATTGTGAAATTGTCAGAGTTAACTAGCTAAATTTTCATAAGCTTTATAATTATTTTTAAGGCTAGAACTCAATTATCTTATATTGTAATTAGGGTTCTTTTTAATAAAATAATTGACTTATGAATGTTGAACTTTTATTTTTAAAAAAACTACAAGAAAATGGTGATATTTTTTTATTTAAGTTATAGCACAAGTAAAGAAAAAAAGTATATCTCTGGTGTTCAAAATAAATTGCTCCTTGAGACCCAGAAAAAAAAAATGGAAATATGCCATGTCAGACTCAGCCAGGATCAGTTTGTAACTGAGACACAAAAATCCTGGCTTATATTTCTAGTTCCAGCATTGAGTTATCTCCCAAGAATCCTACCCTGCTTGTCTCAGTCAAATGGGGTTATTTCTACTTGTTCAGATGTAGTGGCATAAGCTTAAGTCCTGGAAGCACCAAGAAAATATTTCTAACAGGAACCATAGCAACCTTGAGCAATGACAAGATTAACACATTTTGCACAAAAATGGAACTCCACATTTCAGCTGTGGCCCCTACAGTAATATTTACATCTTCATTTGAATCCTATGACTGCAATGATGTCCAGTTTTTTACAGAGGGCAACATATTTCATTTCTATAGTTATTTTGACCAAGATAGGTTGGGTAGATAGTTAGGAAAACCAACAGTTGCACAAACCATAACAGGGAGGCAGCAATGTTATATCTCAGAAAGGATAAGAACTGCCTGTCCAAGCTCAGAGTTTGTCTAGGAGAATAACAAGGAGTTAGGGTAAGAAAAGCAGATTGGAGCAATTACATGAAGCCTTGAAAACCAGATAGCAAAAAAAAAAAAAAAAAAGCAAAAGTTTATATAGTATTGAGTATGTATCAACTTTACTGCTCAGACTTCCATGGGGTATTTTATTCATTCCTCACAACTAGGGCTGTCAGTTTGTTTTATACCGTTACTGTGAGAACTATTATTACCCCCTCCTCATAGCATTTGGAGAACTGAGGTAACTTGTCCTCAGTTATAGAGTTGGTAAGTTGGTATCAAAATTGAGGCCATTTGGACTCCATAGACTGAGCTCATAGTTTTCTGAGACTAGGTTTTATCGTACAGCTTTGGGAAGCTTTTAAAAAAAGTTTTTATATTGGCCCTCCCCAGTGGCACAGCGGGTTAAAGCACAGCACTAAGAAGCTTAAGCCACTTCTGCATGAGTTCCATCCCCGCCTGCCCTGGAGGTGACCACATGGTGTGGCAGACCTCTCCTGACCCGCCCGCTGCTCTCCTCAGCAGTGTACTTTGTCGATCTGCTTGTTCTGCTCCCCGCTCTGTCTCCGGCAAATCCTCTCACCCTCCGCATCTCTGGCTTGTACCCCAGTTCTGTATGCATAAATAAATAAATCTTTAAAAAAAAGTTTTTTTTTTATCAAAATTACATATGCAAGAGGGGTTAAACAATTCTACAGACTTACTATGAAAAAACAATCTTCTCTCTCTATCCTTGCCTTTAATATTTTCCTTCCAGAGACAATTTTTTTCCTTCCAGAGACAAGCCCTTTTAACTCTTCATTTTGTTTTTAAAATTTTACTTCTAAATCTTTAAATAACATTAGTGGAATGTTGTAATTTGATTTTTCAGTATTATGTATTATCTATTTCTATTATATATGATAAGAACTTATTTGTCTGCACTTCCCTGCCTGCATCACACAAGTACACCATCTTGTTAAACAATATTCAATATTTACATTATTTTGATCAGTTGAAGACAATTCCTAACTGAGTTAAGTGGCACTAACTAGTACTAACTGGCATTATTACTTGGATTTCTTTAATAAACTTTTGCTTTTGCTGAATTTAAAATTTTTTTTGTTTTAAAAAAATTTTGTTGTGTCTTCTGTCTCCAAGAGCTAACTCTCTTCTTTATACATCTAAAGATGCCAGATGCTCAATCAGTTTCATTTTCTCGGGACATCTCTCCTAGATTCCCTTGACCTGACCCAGTTGGATGGACTATTCTATCTAGTGTCACCATGCCCTGCATTCTCCCCTCAACATCCTGCTAGATATTTATTCCCTTTTCCTCCTGCTTTTGTTAGATCTATTGATCTAGCAAAAGTCAATTAGAAGGAACAAAGACAATCCTGTGAGAAAAAAACTACAAAAACACACTGTCCTTAGTATCCCCGGGGAGATAGTAGTAGATAATTCAGTAATAGAAAGAACTTTTTTTGGGGGGGGGGGGAAGTGGAGACTCTTTCTTCCTTTCTTTTCTTTTTTTTTTTAGAGGAATACATCCTCTTGCTAAAAAAAGTAGTTGAGAAGTGAATTTTTGGAGAACTTTCATTTCTGAAAACATGGTTTACCTATGCACTTAAATTTGCTAGGTTTCGTTGGGACTAAAATTCTGGGTTAAAATGATATACTCCCTGAGATAGAAAAATGCACAAAAATATGTAAAAATAAACTAATATAAAAAAATAATATACTCCTCAGAGTTGGGGAGACTTAGTTCCATTGCCCTCTATCAATGCTGTTGAGACGCTTGAAGTCATTCAGCTTCTTGATCATATTTATGCAATCTGTCCTTCCCACTCACTTCCCATTCATCTTTTACTTTACTTTTGCTTGCTTAAATTTCATGGTAAAGTGGCTTGATGTGATACATATTTATCCACTGGGATGGGAACTCGGTAAACCTTTTCAGTATGGAAACTCCTGACCTTTACTGCTTGCAAAGTTTTTCTTTCTTTCATAATTTCCCCTCCTCCATTTTCTCTGCTCTCTTTTTCTAGAAACCTTACTCAGATGTTGAAACTGCTCAATTGACCTTTTTGGCAGGTATATTTTTCATTTCTTTGTCATTTGTTTGACTTCCTCATCTTCATCTTATAACCCTCTTACCAAGTTTTGCATTTATGTTATCATTTGTACTTTTGATGAGCTCTTTATTTTTTAGTCTCCACCCCCCCCCCTAAATTTTCTTTCTATTATTGAATTATCTACTACTATCCCTGGGGCTACTAAGGATAGTATGTTTTTGTAGTTTTCTTCTCGCAGATTGTCTTTGTTCCTTCTAATTGACTTTCCTAAGTTGTCTATTGATTCCTGGTGAACCATTCCTCCTTTAGCATGGGACATTTAAAAAATAGACTAATTAGGCTCTCCCTGGTGGCACAGTGGGTTAAAGCACAGCACTGGGAAGCTAAAGCCACTTCAGCACAGAGTTCGATTTCCGCCTGCCCCGAAGGTGACCACATGGTGTGGCAGACCTCTCCTGACCCACCCACTGCTCCCCTCAGCAGTGTATTTCGTCGCTCTGCCTGTTCTGCTCCCCACTCTGTCTCTGGTGAAGCCTCTCTGCCCCTGAACCTCTGGCCTGTACCCCAGTTCAGTATGCACAAATAAATAAATCTTAAAAAAAAAAAAAAGACTAATTGGTATTCTTCGCAGACAATGTACTTGAAGTCTTAGTAATTTCTGAAATACATGGTCACTAAAGTTGGATGTAAGGAAATAAACATGAAAAGAAAATGATTATCAGTTGTTTTTTATCATTAAAAATAAAATAGACATGAAAATCCTTTAAAAAAAAACAGATTAATTGGACTGTCATGAGTGATTTTTATTGATCGTGGAGTTTGGTATTGGGGGCATCTGGTGAAACAGTGACTTGCGGAACCTGAGTCTAAGCTTTATGTGTCAGCTTGGCCAATTGTTTGGTCAAACACTTGTCTAAATGTTATTGTGAAGCTATTTAATAATTTTTTTTATTTTGTAGTTATTATTCACATCAACAATCAATTAACAAGTAAGGAGATTTCCTTCAAGAATTTCGATGGGCCTCTTCCAATCTGTTGAAAGTTTTATGAGCAAAAAACCTGAGGTTTCTAGAGAAAAGGAATTTTGCCTCAAGACTATAACAAAGAAATCTTGTTTTAGTTTACAAAGATATAATCTATAGGGGTGATCTTCCCTATAGCTTATGAACTTTCCAGTTGCCACAATTGTATGAGCCAATTCTTAAAAGAAGTGTCTTAATATAAGTATACATATATCTTTTTGATTCTGTGTCTAAAGAGATTCCTGACTGGCACCCAGGGAATCTCTCATCTATATATTTAGGCTCTTGGGCTAGTCAGATTTCTTTTAAAAAGGCTCTTATGATGTCTTGACTAAAAGGCATTCTGACTACCAGTGATACAATGACGCTGAAGTATTTCCCCCTGATTTCATGGTGGTGCCCCAAGCTTACACTGTTCCTGGTAACTTCCAGATTAGAAATCATCTCCAAAACATAGACACTCTCCTTTCCGGAAAAACTGTGATGCTCGTAAGACAAGGTGGAGGGCACTGACCCTGAATCTCTGCACCCATTCATTCCCAATGTTCTACTTATAATTTCTTGTACATATATTCCAAATATCTTTAAAAATTGATTTCCCTATAAAATAATAAAAAAGTCTGATGAACTCTGGTTGGATTTCTGTTATATGTTGGATGCTCTAAGAAAATTAACATTCCCCCATCATTCTTAATGCTCATCATTATAAAAACAGCATATACCAACTGCCTCCAAAGTCTTCATTACTTCTCATAAGCATCTAGGTCTCTCTGTCATTCTATCCTAAACTCAGTAGCACATATCTTCCTTTTTGTTGATTGGTCAACAAATTCCTTTTGTTCCCTTTTTCTGAGGTCTTGTACTTTCTTCTTATTCTTTTTGCCCCAAGCATATTTTAGATCTTCAGTGTACTCCTTTTTGAATTTTTGCATGCCCTCCTGACTTCATGACTTAATTTATTCTGCACATTACAGATGATCTCAGCTCCATAAAATAATGTTTCACCATAATGTTCCTCTGCAAATACTTTCATATTAACTTCTGGCTTAACATGATGGATTGAGCTCACATTTACTTCAATTATTTCCCAAGCCCCTTGGATATGGCAGTAAAAGTTTAAAAATAAAGTAAATGTAAAAGATAGGCATAAACCCATGAAGACAAAACATCACTGACTTAGAAGACTAGTGAAAATTTAATCCTAAACCAGTGGGAAAGACTTCTAGACGTTATTTATGCCACAAAATCTCTGAAATGCTTAGGGAATGAAAGCACAAAAACCCTAGCCACTGACAATGCACATGTAACTGAGAACCAGTAGATTGCTTAAAAGTACATAGAAGAAGCCACCAGACCCTCAGATTCCCTCTACCCTTGCACACAAAAGACCACCGCTTCTTCATCCTAGCAGCTCTTCAGGTCTTAAGCAGGAGACTGAAACATTTGTTAATTTTTTTCCTTAATATTTACACAGCAGCATCAAAACACAGGATGTTTTCTACCTTCAAACATGGCTTCTGATGATAAATCTATTATCTTGATCAGGGATAGGCAGAGCTTTAGGAGAATGCTTTGAGAGAACTGCTCACCAGGGAAAATATAATCTGGGAGAGACTTCCACAGACAAGCCACAGGACAAGGACTGGCACACACTTAGCCTTCATATAGACAAGAATTAGTTCCAAGATTCACGGTCAGACAAGTGTAACACCCAGCTGAGGATCCACATGAGGTCAGTTCTACAACCTGTAGAGTCAGAACTACAACCTGTCATGAGTCACATTCACACCTTTAAGTAGTTTAGCACCTGGAGTTGGTTGTAATAAAGCCCCAAGGTCCTTCTTTTTTTTCTTTTGCTTCATTACAGTCTTATTTTGGTTTTTTGGCTCTTGCATCTGGACTTGGCCTTGTTCCAGTGAACATGCCATCCTGGCCTGATATGCTTTGCCTTCCCACCTGCTGTTTTTGAAGCTTGCCAACTACTCATTCACAGTGGCCCCAACTTACCCCTTTCTCTTTATTCCTCTTCACCCCTTTTTGATGCATAAGCCATCACAGAAGTCTATTGAGGTGAAGTGAAGTCAAGGAGATACCCACTGTTTTCAGTGAAGGGCATAATACTTAAGAAGAACTGAGAAGTTGCCAACTAACCAAATGTAGTAGAAAGGAACTGAGATAGATTTTAAAAGATTGCAAAGTAGAGTAAGCATCCAGGCAAAGTCTGACAACTAAATCTGTAGTGGGCTCTAATTAGATAGTTCTCTATTTGCTATCCAGGCGAAGGATTGGAAAAAGCAAACAGGATGGTCCATAAAAATGCCATGTGTATACAAACACATGAAAAATACCGAAATGTTAATGACAATTGTCGGGAGGATGGAATTTCAGGTGATATTTTTCTTTCTTCTTTTTTATATATTACTTAAATTTTAAACAGAAAAATAGTATATGCAGTTAGGAAAACCAAGCTATTTCTATTGTGTTTTTGTGTGGTGGTGGGGGGGGGGTGAATTCAGGGTAGGGGAAGAGAGAGTTGTTTAATAGAGAAAGAGGAAAGAGGAAAAGTGATCCTGGACTTAGGACAGGAACAGTGAGTACTTCAAAGCATTAAGGATACAAAATGATAAAAATGGGGGTAAAGGTAGGATTGAACTACACTGAACAGACAATCAAATATAACCAAAAAAACTATCGACTGAAAAATTTGAGGGAATGACTATCCCAGCAAACATCACAAACCACACTCAAAGCAAACATGGGAAAATGGGCAATTGTGGTGATAAATCTATTCTCTTTGGTCAGCAACTGGCAGGGCTTTCAGACTTCTAGAAGGAATGCTGGGAGAGAACTGCTGAGCAAGGCAGAGCCAGGTCCAGGGCTGTTCCAATCCAGCCAAGTTAGTTTCCCTGCATTAGGGGAGTAAAGGCTTGTAGAAAGTTCACCCTCAAATTCTACTTAGATATTGCTGGATTTCAGTGGCCAAGTCTGGATCACATACCCATACCACTTGAAAGAGATTAAGGGAACGTTGGGGAGATATTATCATGGGTGTCCGTGCTCTGCTTGGGGACATGACTGTTCCAAATAAACTGGAATTTTATCAGCAAGGAAGAAAGGAAAAGATAACTAAGTAGCTAACCAAGAATTTGCCTGCTCCTCTACAGTGAAGCTGGTAGACTCACTTCTAACCTACTCACCTGCAGAGGACAAGTTTAGGTCTGCATTGTTCCTCATTTGATTAGATTAAAAAGAAACAATTACTAAGTAGGATTGCTTTCCTGCACTGTGCCTGGTGCCTACCGGCGACATTCTGGGAGAAACAACTGTGGAGCTTTAATAAGACAGAACCACTGGACATAGAGCTCGGTAAAGTGTAAATACTTATTTTATAATGAATGAACAAAACAGTGCTGATTCTTTGATTATATAGAGCAACCTAAAAGCATTATAAAAACTCCCTTTCCCTTTATAATTCCCTTTTTCTTTGAAAAATAATTTTTCATTCGCCATCATAGTCTATCAGTTGCCAGAATCTAGAGCAGTGCTGCCCAGCTGAACTTGCTGCAAAGAGGAAAATGTTCTATATTGGCATTGTCCACTATGATGACCACTGTGTCCACAGAGCATATGAAACTGAGTGACGTGCAACTGAGAAGGTGAACTTTAAATTTTATTTCATTTTAATACATGAGAATTTAAGTTTAAGTAGTGATATGAAGCTAGTGACTACAGGCTACAGAGCTGGACAGCCCAGTTTTAGAAAGCTTGAGTATTATTAATTCTGTAAGTTAGTAAAGGCAAGAATCTAATGTTAATCTATTCCCTTCATTTCGGTTATTACAGGAGCAAATTGAGATTGTCTTAAATTCTCATCTAATATTCTCAATATCTATGAATTATTGCTTTTCAAATATGATTAGTTTTAAAAGTTCACTCAAACTTAGAATTAATTATTCACAAGTGACAAAAATAGATGCCAAAGTTCAATAAGAAACATGAAGCTGATACATTTTAAAGTTGAAGTTGACAAAGGTTTTTCTATGATTATATCAGATTCCAAATAGGGAGTGTTAGTTCCTGTGTGGGAAAGTTCATTTTCCATTTGCAATTAACAAACACTGATTCTCCATCAACAGTGATAAGGTCCTCCTGAATGATACTTGATCTTCACCTAATGCATTTAGCACTCAGCCACTTCTACTGCCTTATAACATTTCCTGAGTAGCTGTTTGCATTACTCTCTAAACACTGTTTGATCGTTGTGAATGCATGAATACCTCATCTTCCTAATTTTAGGTATTAAACTTCCTGAGGACCAGATACAGTTCAACCTCTAATGAAAATTTCCCTGGTCAGGCAGTCAGGTTATGGAAATTTGTACAATTCTTTCTGAGTCTCAGATTTCTCTAAATCATTCCAAAAAATATTGGGTGATGTGTATCAAAATAAACAAACAAACTTCATTCCCAGCCACCCATGAACATTACTCTTTTTGCTTACTTATTTACGGTTGGCCCCAGGAGGGGGAACTCTACCTTATTGGAAAAAATATTTGTCAAATCTATTCCAATAAAATTTTAGATTTAAATTGTTTGCAAAAGTAGAATATTTCATTTAAAATTTAGTACAATGTCCTTTACACTGTATGTAATGAATACATCCTTAATAGTGCTACAAATAATGGAACTAAAGTGAGTTTTTCATGGCAGTCAGTCTGTATTAGTACAATACTGTATTCACTGTAATTATGTTTTACAAGGATTTTTTATAATGTGTCTTTACTCACAGCTATACATGCTGTACCAAGCTGAATGGGGAATGAGGAATCCTGAAAAACAGTGGAATTAAAACATGAAAACCAATGCCATATGGGTCACTGGATGATTCTTTCACAAACGAAATAGAGGTACTTACGTTGCTGAACTCTGAAAGAATACCTATCCTGGAACCATCTCCTCTAAATTATCACTGATGTGTCCAATACCCAGTAATGACTATTTTATGCTTTAAAGAGCTGGAGAGAAAATATTTTTTTTGGCATTTAGGCAGGACCCTTTAAAAATTATAGTTGCCATAAAAACCCTCTCCAGGAAAGAATATAAAACATTATCATGGGGATGAGCCACTGTTGGCAAACTTTATCTGAAACTGTCATTTCTTGCCCTTTGATCTTTCAAAGAAGCCCTTTCTCCCCCTACCTCTTACCGCATTTAATTGGGATATAAATTCTTACCTCGTGCTTGTCTTCTAAAGCCTCCTGTGAATGTAAATAGACATTGTCCTTTCTCCGAGTAGTCTGAACTCCCTGTTGGAAGAAGAAAAGTTTTTACTCCCATCTAATTTTGCCTGTCTAATAACCCGAGTGTATCCCTACTTCCCAGGTGAGAAAACAAAGCCTTGGAGAGGTTCAGAAATTTTCCAAAGGCCAAACAGCAGTTAAATGGCAGAAATGAAATTTGAATTCTAATTACTTAAAAAGGAAAATAACAGCCAGTTTTCCTGGCCTGCTAAATACACAATGCTGAAGTCCACCAGGGAACAACCAGAGAGGGGATTAATTCTATTTCTTCCTTTTCCTTGGGTGTTTCGTGCCCTGAGAGCAGTGCTCCCTCACCCACTTGGAGGCAGCAACCTGACCCAAGACAGCTATGTGAAAGGAGCTCATATCTGAATTGTAAAAGGTGACTGAACATTGTGTTGTGTTAGTCCCTGTAGTCAGACTGCAAGGGGAGAAGCAAGATGCCACTCGTCAGTGGACAGTGCACCAACTTTGAAGCCCACAGATGCCCTGAGAGATTGCTCTGGCCACTGATTTTCAACCTTATTCTCACCTTGCCACCCAACACAGAAGAAACTCTCAGGCACGAAACACAGAGGTTGATGTAGAGAGGTTCCTAGCTCTCTTTGGTCCACCAGTAACCATCTCCCTCCTTGCTCTCTTCCCCAGAAAAACTCACCAGAAGCAACCTGAAAGAGGGATGTCATTTTAAGGCTAGCCACTACCTGCTCACATTTATTTAGTAATAATGATTACTACTAGTAAAAGCTACAATTTTATTATTAGTGCTATGTATGATGCACATTTTACAGCTGATCCTCAAAGAACTGGCTGTCTCAGCTACCTGGATTATAGAAAATTAACAATGTGCTTCCCCAAGAAAGTGCCCCTCTGTACTGGGACTGATCTTAAAAGAGAATGAAAGGCCACACAGCTAGCAGTTGGGCTTCTGCTCCAAGCATGTGAGTTAACGAGTCTGAACTCTGTGGACATCTTCTGCCCCCTCTGATATGTGAAGACACCAGCATGGAGACATACCTGGTGCAATAAGAGCTATTATTACCTGCTTTCTAGTCCTGAGTATGGAGGGGAAATGACTGTCAACAAAATAAAATTATCAAGCTACTGTGGTATGCCTGGTGAAACAAAGATCAGATTTCAATAATAAAGAGGGAAACTTGGGGAAGTCTTAAACTGAGCAAGGCTTTCATGGTCCTTGGGGCTGCATCAACAGAAGCAGTTAATCATCTGCCTGTACAATCAATCAATATCTGTGACTTTTTCTTTCCGTTGCCTTTCTCCTGCTGTCTCTTCTCTCTTACTATGATCAAAGAGGAAGGTAATGGGATCATTTCCTTTACAAAATAAAAACCAGGGCCCTCCCTGGTGGCCCAGCGGGTTAAAGCACAGCACTAAGAAGCTAAAGCCACTTCAGCATGAGTTTAGATCCCCGCCCCAGAGGTGACCCACATGGCGCGGCAGACCTCTCCTGATCCGCCCGCTGCTCCCCTCAGCAGTGTACTTTATCCATCTGTCTGTTCTGCTCCCCACTCTGTCTCTGGTGAATCCTCTCACCGCCCCTGCACCTTTGACCTGTACCCCAGTTCTGTATGCATAAATAAATAAATATTTTAAAAAAAGAAAGAAAGAAAGAAAATAAACACCAATATAAAGTATGCTTATAAGATACTTTTTCTAAAAATAAAATTGTCTGGGGAAATTATGTTTAAACATCAAAATTTGGTGATTATTTGGTGTTATTTATAGTTTACAACTTCTTCATACATATCCATTTATCTGAACTATCATAGCTTCTATTACTTTGTCTCAGGGAATTGAGAACAACTTCCTTCTGAAAGAAGGAAGTCCTTCGTTTCTGTGCCCTGGTTGAGTTGAGACAGGGGAAAGGCAAGTTAACTGATTAAACTTTTACAAGTAAATACACTCAGCAAAATATCTCGTATTGTCACAAGAATATTAAAGCCATCTCTCTATTGATGTGTCCTCAAATTAAAGTCAAAATACTCAAAACTTGAGTGATTTTCTAAAGTTTTTTGATATCCTTGAAAACCAAAATAGCCTGTTGTTTCTCAGACCCATCAAGAATTCATTGTGCCTGCAAAGAGGCCCACACTGTTGGCCTTCTCAAGTTTCTCTCAGAAGAGACAATAAACAATCCTCCCTGAAGACAGGTGAGAATGAGTTTGCCTCTCAAGTTAAAAGGAGATGAGAAGTGTGAGGTGAGGTCAGGGAGCACCACAGCAAAGTCTGTGGCTGAACTTGAAAGCTGTCCAACAGATATGTGTCAATGTTGACTGTGCTTAAAAGACAAAGAACCCAAACCCACAGGTCCTCAAATTTCAGGGAAATTGAAGCACCTTCCTTATTTACCTTTAGCAACTCACTGTTTTAATAGCAGCCTGAAACTTTCTTGTGACTAAACCTTTCTTGTCTGTAAACAATCATGGCCGAGTAATTATCTACTCAAACAATGGCAGGTCACCTATTTTGTGATTTTTCAGGCGCTATCCTCTGGGAAGCTTTTCTTCATCAGGAGTTGACTGTCCATCAGGGGCTGACTGTCCCCTCTCTGAATTTTGTAGCATGCAGGGTCACCTCTACACTTTATTGGAACAAACTGTGATTCTTCTCTCATGGGGTCAGTTTGGGGCTGGGAATGGAATCTGTTGGCAGTGCAATGGAAAGAGAATAGAAGAGATGAAGAGACCAAATACAAAGCTGTTAGAGTGAAATGATGAGGGTCTGAACAAAGGCAGCCAAAGAGAAAATGACCAATCAATTTAACAGAAATTTAGGACATAAAATCCATGCAACGTGGTTACTGATTGCGTGGACATGAGCGGAAGTTGATGCTAGATGATAAGTAGAAGATACTACTTCAGACTAAGGTAGAGAATAGGAACCGTAAGGAGTGAGTTCAGGGTCGGATACACTGAGTTTGAAGTTCTGTGGATCTGAGGGAGATTCCAAGAGAGTGGTTATAAGACTAAAGTTCAAGATGGGTTAGGACTAAAAATCTAGATTTGTGCTTTGTGGAAATCATGAACAGTGCTCTGTTCAATCCCTCTCATCAAAAATTCTGTTGCAAGGACCTTACTTGGAAGACAGATTTTGCTTCTTACCTTCAGTCCTCTGCAGTGCTCATATGAGCCATGCTCTTCCTGGGCTGCTCCCTGCCAATGACTGAGTATGGGGACTTCCCTGTGAATTTCTCTAATATAGCTTTCTTAGGGCTGCACTATAATCGGAGGTTCTACCTATCAAATCCTCTCTTCTCCCCACTCTTATTTTGAAAATATCTGGCACAAAGATCTGAAGGCTCTTCCGTCTCTATGCCTTGCAGATAATTCTCCCAATAAATCTCTTGTGATGTTCTCAGAAAACTTAAGGACAAAAGTAGACTATGAGGTGAGGTGACAAAATATGAAGGTGTTCCCAAGCAATGACCTTTGTGTTCTCTCTAAACAAGTTTCTCAGGTTGCAGCTGTCAAAGGTGAAGAACAGAGATAGAGACAATAACTTGGAAAAAAAAGGAAAACTACATTTCATATCCTTTCTTCCGTAGCATGATAGAAAACCATGTATATTATGCACCTCTCCAGTCTGGGCCCTGAATAGGGAACTTTCACATAGCTGCTATCCCTTAATGTCTACCACCACCACCCCCTTTGAAGTAGGTATCTCTATACTCATTTCACACATGAGGAAAGCTGAGACTCAAAGAGATTGAGGCATTGGTCTAGATGTGCATGTTTTAGCGGAATACCCATCTAATATCTGTTGAGTGAATGGCTTACACAGATGATGCTCTTTCCAATCTCCAATTAGTTATAAACTTGTGTAATTTTTTTTTGGTATGACAATGATTTTTAGTTAAATTAATAGTTTACATATTGTACTCATTACAATGAGAAACCTTAGATGGTCACTTTCTGTTCTTTCTCATGTATTTACTTGATGTGACTAGATGATCTTATCATAGATTTAAAAAAAGTCATCAATCTGGCAATACTTATCTGGCCATATTTTATATGTGTGCATTTATTTTTTAATATTTATTTATTTATGCATACAATAACTGGGTTATAGGCTAGAGGTATGGGGGTGGTAGTGAGAGGATTCACTAGAGACAGAGTGGGGAGCAGAATAGACATATCCACTGAAATATACTACTCAGGGGAGCAGTGGGCGAGACAGGAAAGATCTGTTGCACCATGTGGGTTAGCTCCCTCACCCGGGGTCAACCCCAGGTGCTGCAATGGCTGCAATAGCTTGATAGGGCTGAGACTTTAACCCCTGAGCCACCAGGGAGGCCCTATATGTGCATTTATTGACAGCATTCTTATGTCCAGGAATTGGAAACCTGCGTAGGGTTAGATCTGTGCCATAGACCAAATCCATTTCAGCTGTGTACTGTTGTTGCATAAACAGATGAAACCTTCATATATATCATATTGTTCTCATTGCCAATTTCATGATGAAATTCCCCTCAACTTCAGTATCCACTTTAAGAAAGCTTGAATCAAAACCAGCTCAGCGGCATTGCTATTGTATTTGCAGGTTTTCAGGTCTAGTTCCCTGAACAGGAATTGATCCCAGGCTATAGTGGCCATGTCGGGTCCCGGCCACTAGACCACCACAGGTTGGTTTCTCACGAAGCTGCAGCAGGAGTTTCACTGATACTGGGCAAGCAAGTGAAAAGGGGCGAATTTGTTTAGAGAAATAAGTGTAAGGAAAATTTATTAAAGAGAAAAGGAACAGAAATAAAGTGGGACTCAAAGGCTGGTAGAAATAGACCAGAGAGGGGCAAGGGAGCCCTTTGTGTGATTTCCCCCCCCCCACAACAGTTTTCTTATTAATGGGAGTATTTTCATGTTAAATCATGATGAGTTGTTAAATCATGGATCAGTCATAACCTCCAAAAATGTCACAGTAATTGAAAATGCAAAAAGTGGTTGGACGAGGAAATGCCTATGCTGCTTTATTTATCCCCAAACACAAAAGCTACTTAAAAGATTATGACTGATTGGGAAATGAAATTTGGTTGGACAAAAGCACTTGAAGCTCCAGACGCTAACATTCCCATCAAGGACCTCCCTGAGAGTCAGAATTGATGTGTGGATTGTTTAGTTTTGTTGTTAATAATATCTGGATGAAAATGCCTGCCAAAACATTTCACTGAAGGATTTAAAATATGCTTTCCAAGTTTATAACTAACTGAAGGGCAGTGTGTATGTGTGTGTGTGTGTATGTTGGCCAGTTCATCTGTCTGAAAACAAAATAACGGATTGTGTCTTTAAGAACACTGTATTCTTGATACTTTTAAGTCAAAGCCTAATTTGTGTCCTTCTTATAAATTATACTATTCGAAAAGAAAATGGTTCAAATATTAGTGAATGAATGAAGCAGCAGATCTCAAGTTCCTTGTGGGCAGGGATTGGCTTATTAAAACTTTCAATGTTCATTTTGAAGGATTAACACAATGCTTGGGACACAATATATGATAAATAAATTCTTGGCAAATTAAGTTGAACTACATTAGCACTGCAGACAGCAAAATGGGCAAAGATCAGTGAAGCATTTAATTCTGCTTCAATTTTCTTCCAGAGCACAGCACAGTATTGTCATATGAGGAGGCTGTGTGCACAAACTCATTATTGAGGTTCAAAATGAATTATTAATCCCTAAGAATATTCCACAGTCAGGGTTGTCTGTCCTGTAGCCCGGAGGAGAAAGGATAATTTACCTAAAGTGTACCCTTTTTTCCTCTTCAAGTCTTTGTTTTTGTAGCTCTTTGGAGCTATGGTTCTAATTCTCATTCTATCCCTGACTTACTGTTTGACCTCAAAATGAGTCACTTAATCTCAGTTAATAGCTGAAGTTTCCCCTTCAGTGAGAGCCAAAGGGGTCTGGCTATATAGTTAACAAATATCAAGCACAAAAATTGAATGTGTTATTCAGTGTCATCCATCATCTCTGTAAGGCTAACGGAAATGAATCACAAGCACAAAGCACCATTTGCACTCCCTCAGCTCCTCCCAAACTGGCATTTGAAGGTTGCTCAGTCATTGTGTAGTAGAAGAGTAAGATAAGGAGGATGGGGATACTTACCCCAGAGGCAGCGGGGAAGAAGCCTTGGTAACAGGAGGGCAGAGTGGAGAAAGCTTGGCTCTCTGGTTGGGGCAACTCTGATCTTCTCATCAACAACTTGCCACCTTGGAAAAGGATAAACTAGTTTCTGATTTTGAAAAATAAGTGAAAAAGGACAGTTGTGCACTCCAATGTTTAAAATTAAGTGAAAGAAGATGCAAGTTTGCAGAATAAATCAAATATGGGGTAATTATTCACGCTCTTCCAGAACTTGCCACTTGCTTTCCTTAAATAGTAAGCACTCCTTGGAAACTTTACATAAGATAAACTTTAAAGATTAGATTTACATATGGTACTTTAATAGCAATCTGAAAGAAAGAGGAATGCACAGTTGTAGATAGTGATGGATTATAAAAGATAAAACAGAAGAAGTAAGGTTTCTCCCCAAGGCTGCAGGCACTTTCTTGCTGCCCAAACCTGTTTCCCAGGGAGGAAACAGATCCCTAGAGGTGAAAGCCTAGATCCCTGTGGGAAAGGTCTAGAAGGACCTAGGTGAAGTCACCACCCACGTTCTCCTTAAAATGCAGATCAATTCCAAATCTTGAAGTCACTGCACTGCTATACCCCTTTCCAAAATATGGACCCATGCTCAAATTTGGCTGCATCCTGTTCTACACTTCCACAGTCCCACACACTGGTCTCTGAAGCACCAGGAGGTTGCTTTGGGTCCCCACCCTCATTACCACTGAGCACACAGCACCATCTGTGTGCTTCCAGGGTAACAGCAATAATGGATGGATATTTCAATCACATATGAAAACCTCTAAAGCCCTACTTGCCAGGGCTGTAAATCATACACATATCACTCCTGAGTGTCTGTTGCGATGGGTTCTCTACACAGAATGTTCCAGTAACCTTTGTGATAATGGTAGTTTATAAATTTGTTTGCTTGTGACAATATTTACAAGCGCCATGATTTATAGTAGATTTCAATAAATATTCCATATGATAAAACACTGAAATTGGAAATAATGATCTGTACAGGGGTAGAACAGAAACTGCTATTTCTCAGTGTTCAGAGGGAAAATGAAATCATCAAAGCATTTATTTGAAAACAATATACTATGTAGCAGCAGTCCACCCCTATCAGTAACAAAATACCCCACTTTAATTACACCCTGCACTGGGAATGGGATGTCCTCAGTGGTTCCCTACCAACAGTACAGATCCCGTAAATAACAACATGACTGAGATTTTTATTCCATTCACTTGTCAAGATTTACTGCAGGGCATGAGGGGGTGGTTCTTGGCTTCAGGTACAGGTGCTGTGAACAGCTCCTCCAGATTATTTGACAGAATTCAAGTCAGATCCAAAGGCGCGATTCCTCCTTGTGTTGCAATTGTTTAAGGGAAGTCATGGAAGTGACCATTATCTTCTATCATACCAAAGTCATGGAATAAACAACCAGGGTTTTGGAAAGTCTTTTTGGATAATAACACTTACTCTAAATATTAATAGAATTGAATGCTTATAGCTTTTTATTTCCTTTATGTTTCTGTTTAAAGTTTTAAAATATTCTTTATACTAGAAAACTGTTCATTTGGGAATGACATCTGGATTTTCTTTTGGGTAACCATCCTTTCTTCACCTTGAGGGTAGTGGTGATGGTGAATGGCTATATCCTGAGTCCTGGCCTCCCTGGTGGCTCAAGGGGTTAAACCGCAGCACTACGAAGCTATCCACAGCCACTGTAGCACGATTTTGAGCCCCCAGCCAGAGAGATGACCCACATGGCACAGTAGACCTAATGTCTCACCGCTTCTCCCCTCAGCACTGTATTTCAGCAAATCTGCCTATTCTGCTCCCCACTCTGTCTCTGTGAATCCTCTCACCTCCTACACGTCTTGCCTGCACCCCAGCCCTTGTATGCATAAATAAATAAATCTTTTTATTTATTTATTTATTATTTTTATTTTTTTAAATTTATTTATTTATTTGTGCATCAGAACTGGGGTACAGGCCAGAGGCTCAGGGGCGGTGAGAGGCTTCACCAGAGACAGAGTGGGGAGCAGAACAGGCAGATCGACGAAGTACACTGCTGAGGGGAGCAGTGGGCGGGTCAGGAGAGGTCTGCCGCGCCATGTGGTCACCTCCAGGGCAGGCGGGAATCGAACTCATGCGGAAGTGGCCTCAGATTCTCAGTGCTGTGCTTTAACCCGCTGCGCCACCAGGAAGGGCCAAATCTTTTTAAAAAAAAAAAAATAAATAAGTGTATTCTTAGTTGATCAGAACCCAGTACACCCCTGGTCCCAGGTCAAGCCTGAAGTTAGTTAAAAAAACAAAAACAAACAAACAAACAAAAAACGGACAGCCTGAGACATTGGCTGGAACTAGAACCCCTCTCTTACAGGGATTTCTGTGTGTTACAGTGTAAGTGAAGCCCCCCCCCTTTTTTTTTTTACCCCATGAAGTGATTAACATAACTCGGAAGAAAGCAGAGAAACCTGAAGGACCGAGACACTGACATCATCTAAGCACCTTCATGAATTGTCCCTTTTGCTTAAGCAGGAGTTTGGTTTCTACTACTTGGAATAGAAAGTGTTCTGACTAATGCATACAATTCTTGTCATTTCTTTTCTTTCCTAATTATTTATTTTGAAAGTCATCAAACCCATAGATAAGTAGAAAGAACAGTAAAATAAGCATCTGTACATTCGTCAATTATTATTACACAATTATTAATATTATACACACAAGCGTTTTCTCTCCTTCACTACCTCTGTCATTTACCATTTATCTTCACACATTTTGTTTATGCTGCTACATACTCCAAATGACATTATCATGCCTAAAACATTAAGGCCAATTCAATAATAGCTAATGTTACTTTGTATTTAATTTTTCTCAGTTTTCCGCAACGTGTCTTTTTTAACACTTTTTGTTTCTTTTAATTTAGAGTTTTGCTGTTATTTTTGAAAGCAAAGCAAATGTCTTGTTTCTTCTGTAGTGTGGATTTCCTGGTCCTTAATATTAGTGTAATTATTCATTTCTTTGATGAAAATGCAGGAAAGCAAGAAAGGTGGGAAACTAACCTTGAGATTTTGAAATGGAAACCCAAGTACAACTGATTAACATCTACAGTATGCCTGGCAAGGTAAGTAAAAAGGGTATGAAGTTATGAAGATATGTCACTGTGTTTAAGGAGTTTACTATCCAGTTATGTGTATAGGGACAGAGGTTTCACACACACGTATACCAAAAAGTCAGTGTGTCATAATGATTAAATGGTTGATGCTGACATTTTATGCAAGTAGAGTTAAGAGCAGGGAATACAGGAACTGTTGTCTGTGATGAGGGAAGGCAAACACAGTAGACAGACTTCATTGTAGGTTTGAACTAGATTTGGATCCAGCACAGTTCAAATTAAAAGAAAGGCTGTGGAACAAACATGGGATTTTCTGATGTGTTCAAGGAACAGTAAGTAATTATTCTGGCTAGAGCAGGGAGTTCATATAGCAGTGCAGTGGGCTTTGTTATCATTGTTGGAGGCCAAATTTGGAAGATCATGAAATCCCTGTAAAGAAATATGGTCGATCATGATAGCTATAGTGTTAGTTTGCACTAAGTTTACGAGCTTTTTCATGACCTTCTTTCTTATTTCTTTGGGGGTAGTCTTGCCTAGCTTTTGGGATAATATTGTCCTGGTGAGGCTGAGAAAATGGGATCAGTCACCTTATCCACCTTCAAAAAGCTGAGTAGTTTCTATCAAGGGACCTCAATGTCTGATCAGAGGAGTTGTTTAGAGATGGATATTTTATCCAGGGAGGAACACTCATAATTATCAGGTTTGCATATGGATGAAGGGAGAGTGAATTCAGTCTCTTCTTCACTGTTTTTTTCTGGAATAAACTGTAATGACGTGATGTGGGACATCAGTAGGGGACTGTCCTTGTGGCGCATGCATGAGACAGAGTAACAGATAGCACTTAGACCACTATTAAAGGTCCTGGGTTCACCTGTGCCTGAAATCAAAGCCCCCCCTCCCCATAACTCACCATATTATGTGCAAACCCAAATGATTTCTGTTTAAACTAGCTTGAGATTGGTTTCTAACTCTTTTTTTTGAAAGAAGTTTGATTGACATAAGAAGCTTAGATTCCATCCCACAGATCAAAGCTTCCCAATTTGGTTTTCCTTTGATCACTGGTCCTAGAGAGCCTTCAAAAAAGAATTTTGTGGTAGAGTTAGTTTAGGGATACTGCCTTTCACAGCCTCCTTTGTAGGCTGATTATCACATTAAAATATGAACTACTCTAAGAAGTCCTTCTGAGAAGTAATAGTTTCACTGTGTTAGCAGCCTTCGGTTGATACCACCATGTCCTCTGGGCAGCCTTTGTACCCAGGAGACAGCCTTGATGCCCCAGATTAATGGGCATCCCCTTGCCTTTGACCTCAGCCGGATCTGAACAGCGAGAGCCAGGAGATCCAGGAGAGGGGCAAAGTGCTGTGGGTATATTTATTTTCCTGGCTTTGCCCAGCAAGTCATCATGGGCTGGCTGTAACCCAATTTAAGGACAGGTCCTGCAGGTATCCCTCCCAGGTACTATAACGTTTCTCTCCCTCATTCTTTAAGCCCAGGGATCGTTAATAGCTCTAGGTCACTGTCCTTTATGCATTCCTCAAACCCTGCCTAGCCATTGACCAAACTTACTGAAATGACTCACTTTGAGCATGCTATCATTTTCTGCCAGGACCTGATGGAAATCTTACTGTTAATTAATCCACTATTTGCTACACTTATTAAACCCATACTTTTTTTTTAAGGAACCCCTATCAATGTTCTACGGAGCACAAGTTTTGACCATATACTTTGGTAAATGCTTTCTAGACAGTATCTTTGGTGCAGGATTCTGGGAAACAGAATGGACATCTTTTCCATTCGTACCCTGACACATTCCCCTACACGAACCTAGTGTTTTAGTCCTAGAGCATGTCCTATGGCTTTCATTACTACTTGGTGTCACCTGGAAACCCCTGTGCCTACTCTTCTTCTCTCCAAGTCCCACCTTTTTTAAAAGCCCAGTTCATGTCACTATTCGCAGGTGAACATTCCTCAAAGCTGGAGCCAACAACGTTTCTGTGACTGCAGTCCGCTGTAGTACACAGTTACCCGCATGAGTACTGATAAAGACCAGACTGTGAAGTTTTCTCTTAATAGTTAACTTTTCTTGAGGTTGATTTGTGCCTCTGGAGCAGGACTGTAAGCTCCTGAGAGAGACAATATGCTTACAATATGTCTCACAACTTCTAACAAATGCATGCTATTCTCCACGGAAGGAACACTCCTCCCCCTCTCTACTGACACCAACATCTATGCCATTTTTTTCATACTTGGTGCAACTATCATTACAGCATTCCCTGGTCATCCCAAGTAAACATGGCTTTTCTTATTTTTTTAAAAGATTTATTTTTTTATGCATACATAACTGGGGTACAGGACAGAGGTGCAAGCACTGTGATAGGATTCACCAGAGACAAATTGGGGAGCAGAACGGGTAGATTGATCAAGTACACTGCTGAGGGGAGCAGTGGATGGGTCAGAAGAGGTCTTCTGCATCATGTGGGTCACCTCTAAGGCTGGGGATCGAATTCTCACTGAAGCAGCAGTGGCTTGCTTGCAGAACTGCCCTTTAACCCACTGTGCCCCCAGAGAGGGCCCCTAAACATGGCTTTTCTTAAGCTTCTGAAGGTGCAGCACTAAGTACACACACAGAGAGTTCATACACTGACATATGCAGACATGGGGAACTATGACATATCCTATTATTAATAAACATATATATTTATATCTTGGAGCCTTATAAAGTTTATAAGCATTATTATGGCTTGAATTCTGCCACACCCCCTCCCCCAAATTCATATGTTGTTGTCCTAATTTTAAGTCTCCCTGAATATAAACTTACATGGAAATATGGGGGGTTTTGTTTGCAAATTAAAATAGTTAAGATGAGGTCATACTGGAGTAGATTGATTGCTTAATCCAATATGACTGAACTAAAAAGGGGGAGAATTTAGACTCAAACATGCATATAAGTCACGTGAAAACCAGAGTTATCCTGCTACAAGCCAAGGAACACCAAAGGTTGACAGAAACCACCAAAGCCAGGAGAGAGGAATAAAAGTGTCTCTCCTTTACAGCTGCAGAAGAAATCAACCCTGCAATAACTTGATCTCAACTTCTGGCTTCCAGACCTGTAATACAAGCAAATACTGTTGTCCAGCCCCACAGTCTCTGAAACTTCACTACAGTGGTTCTAGCAAATTATTAATGGTACCAGCACCTTGGGACAAAGTTCTTGGCATCCCATGGGCAGGGTTCTAACAGCAGGTGCATCACTTGTTTCTTACGTCATTCCTGGAAAATTGATTTTCTGACCCAACCTCAACTCTTTCCTTTGTAATGTGAAGATAATGACATCCTTTTTTGAAAGTTGCTTCAAGGATTAAAGATAACACATGACGGAACAGTCTTTGAATGGTTAAAGTGTTTAAGAAGTGCTGAGTTCTACAACTATAGTCCTCTCCTTTTACCAACAGGGAACTGGGCCCTAGACATGCCAAGTGCCTGTCTGAACCCATGCAGTTAAGTAGCAAAAAAAATTGCCAAAAGGCTAAATATATTTGCTTGAATTCCTAAGTATACCATATCTCACCTTTCATTGCCAAAGGAAACAATTAGTGTGGTAGCATTTATTTGATGGCATTCTGTGTGTGTGTTTTGCTTGCTGCTAAAGGGTGTTCAGTTTGAAAAATGGAAACTTTATGTTCTTTCTGTCCATAGAAACCTGAGACAAGTCACATCATAAGGAAAACTATCCCTCCCTTTTTGTACAAAACTAAATGTCTTTGCTTAAGAACACTATGAATTATAGTATTTATTTGTATCCGATTATAATTAAGAGTATTAATTAGTGAACAAAAATGGGTAGGAACAAACTAGTAGGAAAACTACTATTTTGTGTGTACATCCACTCCTTATTCACTACTGTCAAATGATGCTCCAATCAAGTTTAAATCCAGATTCGTCCCTTCGGCAGGGTGTTCACCTTATGCCTACCTCTTAATATCTGTCACTCTGGCTGCCAATTGCTTCCCTCTTATTTTGAGAAACCTGAATGTGAAGCTTGCTGCAGGCAATTCATTTCTTCATAGTTAATTGAGTGGAATACATACTACTCCTGCTCTATAGTTATACTTAATCTGGTGATGCAAATCAAAATTGATACTGTCTATTAAACTATAATGATATCATTGGTAATCAATGGCTATGTTTCTATGTATCAAAATGCTGTTCATCAATCTATCTTTCTCTCACTGTGTTGGGAAATCAGATACTGAACCAAATGATGGGGATCAGGGAAAGTGACTTCCATCCTACTAAGAGACTGAGGAGCTTGTTTCGAATACCAAATAGATCCTGATAGCTTTAAGGTGGCAGGTTATCCAGCAGAAAGAGTGAAAAGAAAGAGTATGAAGGCCTCCCTGGTGGCCTAGGGGTTAAGTCTCAGGATTATCACCACTATGGCCTGAATTTGATCCCAGGCCAGGGAGCTGACCCACATATGGTGCAGCAGACCTCTCTGTGCCAATGCAGCTCCCCTCAGCAGTGTATTTCAGTACATCTCCCGGTTCTGCTCCCTACTGTGTCTCCAGTGAATCCTCTCACCCCCTGTACCCCTGGCCTACAGCTTAGTTCTTCTATGGGAAAAAAAAAGTGCGAAAGGGAGTGAAATTTGAGATCTCAACAGATTTTTTTTTCTTTCCTCTTTCATCATGTCATGACAACTTGTCTCAGAGAAAATTTCTGATTTCAAAATTGCAAAGGATATTGAAATATCTTCTATTGAAACAGTAACTTGGAAATCCTTGCTTCTGGGATAAAGCTGTTAGGAAATTAAAGTAAAATCAACATTTGACATGTTAGCTTCAATTTTTCATATGGAAGACCTAATTCTCCTTCTCCTGGAAACCTTTCCCACACATCAAGTCCACACACATACTGTTTTGAAGCTTAAGGCAGTGGGAAAGAAATACACCCCCCCCAAAAAAAAGTGGGGGCTTTTCGGGCTCAGGATCAGCGCTTGTTATCCACAACTTATCCAAGGGCAGTCAGAGGTTCCCATGGGCCAGAGGCAGGGTGGAGATAATTCTGTGCACTTGCTTTCATCAGCTGGCAATTTCTAAAACACCTGCCTGTTCTCCCAGACTCCCCCAGCATGATCACATTGGCCTTTTTTTTTTTTTTTTTCCATAATCCCTGCCTTCTGCACGTTTTCTGATTTTGGTTTCAAGATAGGTATGGAAGAGCTCATTGTCCTCTGCATTTCTAAATGCTGGTGGCAGGGCTGGGGTTAAGTGTGTGGGTGGAAAACAGGAGACACTTTTAGCTGCAGAAAACCTTTGTCCTTTTCCAGCAGATATGTTAGGCTTTACTTCCATCAGCTTTATAGTTCTGTCCAGGGCTACAAGGGATTCTTAAGACCCCCCTGAAATCATATAGATGATTGTACATAAATGTGACAGAGAAGATTTGTAGGATACTCTCTATCTTTCATGGTTTTTAAAATGTGAGGACTCCATTATAAAAGGCGTTCTTAACTTAAAAAAACACTAATATAACCCTAAAATGATAATGTGAACGTTTTAATAGGGTGGATTTAAAAAAATAATAATATAGTAGTTCCTTTTTACATCATTTTGTGCCTTTTCCATCTCAGTTGTAATCCCTGTGGGCTTCCTACCACCAATTCACCCGTGTGCCATCACCATAGTCCAGTGTACTTCCCTCCACCCCATTTTTGATCCTATTACCCATTCCATCCCCATAAAATGTCACTATTATATAGTTGTTCATTATTATTTTCTTTTAATGGGGTGTATTTATAAGAACATTTGGTCAAGTGTAACGCACAGGTATCTGATTATTAAAGAATAATATAGAAAGAAAGATACTGTTTTAAGTGGCTAGGATGTTGAATCCTTCCAATGACCAAACACATGAACATGGGTGATCCACTTCTACCTCTATTTATTAAGTGCTAGCTAGATTAGACATATAAAATTTTGTGAAACACTACATTTAACTTCAAAGGGTTTATTATGATAGAATAATATAATTCAAGTAACTGTAAAAATATTTAGAAATAACCAAGGCACAAACAAAAGAACTAATTCTTCTGCAGTCTATCATATAAATTGAAATTGAAAGAAATTAGAGTATTGTGGATTCCCTTTTGTTTGCTTGAGCAATAATGAGAATATTATTTTGCATGGTGGCAAAGAAACTGGAAAGAGGATATATTGCGTGATCTAAAAATAGGTTATTTCATTCATTCATTTCTTTCTTACTTTACATCTCTTATTTTATTCTTATTTCCATCTCAGGCACATATTAGAGAGAAAGAAAAAAAAAAGAGTAGCATTTTCCTCTCAGAAAGCTCTCTGGCCATTTCTGAGGAGCACCTTTCATCTAAGACTCAAAAATTAGCTCCTCCCCCTCGGAGTGTTCGGAATCTCCATTCAGAAGCATTCACCCCACATTCTGTCACATTCTGTGTCCCAGCCTGATCCCAAACCTCCTGGATTCTAAACACGTTGTACGTTCTTCATTGTGGTTCCACTCACTTCCTTGGCAATTCTCTAGCTTTCATCTCTGGCTTCACTTCTTAGATTCACTTCCTACTTCCTGTTTGATGTTAGGCGGATTTTGTGTGTTTTAGGTAAATTCTAGTCTAGCCAAACCCTAGGGTCTTGGCAACCTGAACAGCTTTCATGACTGTTCCCTTCCCCCAAAAGAGCCCAAATTCAAATACTCAGAGTCCAGCCATAAGGTCAAGTAGGTATAACTAATGAGGATGCATTGTCTTTGCACTACTCTTGTGGGTTGAGCAATATACTCTTGCAATTGTTAAGGGGAAGGATGTCCTAAAGGAACTCTGCAGAGTCTTATGGACTGCACACCCTACTCCAGCTTTCTGTACCTATACCATACTCCAGTGATTGGAAACTACAACTCCCAGCAGTACCAGGGAGAGAACTGCTAGGACCCAAGGACGGAGCTAGCATGAATGAATTCTGGGAGATTTGGGTGATAAATAGGGCAAGATTGCATCTGGCTCTCTCTCGCTTGGGAAGCAGCTCTCCGGTCCACATGACTTGGTGTGTTCAGTCAGCCTAGCCATAAGGTATTCCACTTACTTTGTATCCTGCTCTCTTTCCCTGGGTTGTTTCCTATTCCTTTCCCCTTTTGTAAATAAACCCATTATTGACCTTTTTGTGTGTACCTGCAGTGTAACTGAATTGTGAGCGCACAGGTGAGGCCCCACACACAGGCGGCCTCGTCCACTCTGGGCTACCCTGTAACAAAATCACAGAGATGGGAACTGGACCAGTTGAGTTCAACAGGGGTTAGCATTAATAGAGCTATTAATAGAACTGTTAAGGGGAAGGATGTCCTAAAGGAACTCTGCAGAGTCTTATGCAGAGTCTACTCCAGCTTTCTGGACCCTACACCCTACTCCAGTGATTGGAAACTACAATTCCCAGTAGTACCAGGGAGAGAACTGCGAGGACCCAAGGGCGGAGCTAGCAGGAATTCTGGGACATTTGGGGGATAAATAGGGCGCGATTGCATCTCGCACTCTCTCCCTGGGGAAATGGCTCTTTGGACCGCTTGACTCAAGGTGTTCAGTCAGCCTAGCCAAGGTATTCCAGTTACTTTGTATCCCACTCTCTTTCCTGGGTTGTATTCTTTTCCCCTTTTGTAAATAAACCCGTTATTGACCCTTTTGTGTGTACCTGTAGTATAAGTGAGTTGTGAGTGCTCAGGTGAGGCCCCACAGACAGGCGGCCCTGTCCACTCTGGGCCACCCTGTAACAGTCTACCTTCTTAAAGGCACACCTAATCATTGGTTTAAGCCAGTAAGAATTCATCCAGATGATTAAATGACATTCAATGGTAATGGATTAGAGCAGGAAGGGGCTTTAGAGATCAGATTCAGCCTTGTTGTTTTTACTGAGGAAGAAACTGAGGCATATGAGCTTAAGTTTCTGGCATCTTCCTACCTGTTTAATGCATTTTCTCAAATCTGTACATGGACGCCTAATAACTCAATTTAAATGAAAGAGAAGGTGTGTGTCTTTTTGTTTCTAAAACAGACAGAAATGACCACAGCTTGAATGTATTCCTTACGTGATCCATCAAGAGTCCTCTGTGCTGCTTCTTTAAGGGTTGTAGTGGATGAATAGCAGAAAGGCCAAGGAGAAAACCAGATTTTAGTGAAGTACAATTATTCAGTCTGGGGTGTGTCTCTTGTAGCAAGCAAGTAAGACAGGCAAATTTTCAACAGACGTCTGAAAAGATGAAGTCTAAATTCTCATCGGGAAGAGCAACAAATAGCAATATCTTTCCACTCCAGTTGCGATTTGGGACCAGCAGCATATACCTGGGAGTTTGCTAGAAATGCTCTCCTGTACTCCACTTCACACCTACACAATCAGACAGGATCCCCAATGATTTATATGCATACTAAGATTTGAGAGACAAACATGAATTGCTTGATTTGGCTTTTTTCCCTGCCTAGTTTGAATTACATTGAATGTTAGACAGCAGAAATTCAAAATTAGGACAAATGAAATTTGCATGGGTACATGGATGGGATATGTGAGAAAGCACAAGAGAGAATCAAAATAAGGTCACTGAGTTTTACTTTTTGAGTAGAGCATAGACCTTTAAACAACTGTTTTCCTCTGAGCCTTAATTAATTGTTTGGCATTACTATACTACATTGCGAAAGGGCCTGTGCTTGTAATTAGGTGGCTCTGACAGATGAGACAGAGTGATTAGGTGCTTCTGCCCAAGACGCAGGAAAGTTACCTGTGCTCAAGACTATTATTTCTACCATAAGAGGGGCAAACCATTTTTTTTCAAAAGTTTATTTTTACATCATTTTGTACATTTTTTTTCCATCTCAATTGTAATCCCCGCGGGTTTCCCATCACCAAGTCACCCATGTGCCATCACCATAATGCAAACCATTTTTTAAAAAAAACATAACACTGCACTTCATTTTCTGATGAAAGTCCTGTACATAATTCAAATCTATTTTTTAAAAATCATTTTAAAGAATAAATGTAAAAGTGGGATATTGAACAAACAAAAGTTTAATAATAGCTGCTGTCACGTGGGTTGTATTTTACATCATCAATTTACACATTTCCAGATGCTGAAGAGTAAATGAAGACAAGAGTTCCAATCCTGGATGTTCTTCTCTAAACCGGTAAGCTTTTAAATCCCAGTTAGGCTGCTTGAACAAACTAAGATGTCACAAATGCAATCTAGTGGCTTTCCCCATGGGAAGTCAGAGAAGTGGAAAATATTTCAAGCAATTCGGGCATGCTTGCATAACCCTTTTTGTGGAGGATTCCTGCACTAACAATTTGCAATTAAAGTGAAAGTGAGTAAAAATAGAATGACCTCTCACTTCAACAATGAGTATATTTTATAGACTCTGGTATATGAATATGCTTTACACATTTATACATAACAACAAAGAAGCCCAAAGTCACCAAATTTCTAATGCCTAGCATTACAGAGTATAAATCAGAAAGCATTAATGACAATCTTCAGCCAAGACATAAGATATGGCTGCATAAAATGTAAGTAACAGTCAAAAGAAGGCAGAAAAACATATTCTCAGCCCAAGCTATAGTTGTAAACTGATATTATCTTGACAAACATGGTCCTCCAGTGAGCCCTATTCCTGAAATTCCCATACATTTGAGTCACTCCCCATTTTACCATTAACTCCTTGATATCTAGAATTAGGAATTAGTTGTATGAACTTAACCAAAGCTTTCTTTTATTAACGTTACCTTATACAAGTGGCTCTGTAAGATAGAAAAAAACTATAATGTAACGACAAAATAGGAGTATTTCTATACTTAATGCTGTGAGCTATTTGTGCTATTTCCTTCCCTTAGCCTGGGTAAATAAGAGTTCAGTGTTAACTGGAGCAAGTTATGGAGAGGCGCTCTGCTAATGTCATTATGCCATATTCTTTCAAACGTTTCACAGATGCTATCACATAGATTTCCTCTGAAATGTATAAACTCCATGATTAATGTGTAGAGTGTTTATGTCACTTGATGCCTAAAAATACCCACCAAAAGAAAGTTTCTATGATTGAATCACCTACATATGCTAAACAATTCAAGCATAACTGGGCTGCTTGGCACAGGACAGGAGCTGTGAGGAAAAATGATCAGTTGATGAACTGAAGTTGCAAACTAAATACAGGCCATATCCATTCAGCCTAGGTCCAGAGAGCTTTTGGCAAGGGGCAAGCATAAAAGGACAAATTGGAACCTGATTGTGAGGCATAAGAAATAGCTCACTGCTTATTTCAGAAAATACTTGTCACAGACATTTAAGCAAGTGGCAATGTAAAATCTCTATTTTAAAGAGCTATCTCTGGCCGGGGGTTGAGGGAAGCTAAGAGACTCCTTGGAGGTTACTGAAATTGGTTAGATAAAAGCACTGTGAGTTTGAACTACACAGTGAAAAGGTAGGAAAGACATAACTTTGAATCATGGAGATGGGTGGAACGGGAATTGGGGGGAAATGGAGAAAGCAGGGTCAGTGGCTGGTAACTGAATTTGATAATTGGTGGGTGAGCAATGGCTTGACTAACAGAATTAGGGAATACTGGAGGAAGGGAAAAAGAAACTGTTGGATGTGTACAGTTTGTACCTCTGGATACTTGTGTGGGAAGCTGTTAGAAATGGGTCTGGAGGCAGGAGGACATAGACTTCCATTATAGGGATTTGGAAGTTAGCAGCATACAAATGATGGTTAAAGTTGTTAAAGTGCATGAAATTACCTAAGCAAGAAAGTCGTGTAAGAGGACAGGGGCTATCAGGTTAGCAGGCTGGAGAAAAAGCAGAGACAGAATGGAGTTTGAAGGAAATCTGTCACAGAGGAGAGGTTTCAAGAGCTATTCTGCAGGCTAACAGACTGCAGAGAGAGATAAGAAAGAGGCTCAGGGTCTTGTAGGCTGAACTTTGACCTCTGAGAAAGGAGTTCAGCTCCTGAGGAATTAGTGCACAAGTCACAACCTAAGACTGGGGCTTGAGATGTTATTACAGGGCAGGGAGAGGAGCACCCCCAAACCCCCAAGCCTGCCTGCTCTAAAAAGATTCTGCCACCTGACACATCAAGACAAAAACATGTAAGACCTTTAGTGGAAAGGAACCTTAATACATTCAGTGAACAATGCAGAAAAGACAAAGAATAAAGTTACTAAATCAAGCACCCAAAGTCATCCATTTCCTTGTAGGTAAAAGTTCACCCAAATGGGATTGGCCTAGAACAAGGCCTGAAAACCTGTCACAAGTCTAAAGCACCTTCTGGCAGGGAGCTATAGAAAGGTTCAGAAACAGTCACAGAAGCCTGGGAGAGAATGAACAAAATCAAAATTAATATAAAAGCTGCCATAGTTAACCTCTCACAGTCTTTCACCCATATCTGTTTCAACTGGTCCAGGACCAAGAAGCAAACACAGCTTCTTTACACGTCTCTCTGCTCCATGTGCCTCCCTCAAGGCTCCTTCTGGCTCTCCATCCTACTTCCTCCTCCCATCTCCTCTCCAGCTTCTTTTCCCTTCTCAGCTCCACCCTCCTTTGGGTGGGGCAGGGAACCTGGAACCTCCCCTTTCCCTGGGGACCACCCTCTAGTATGTGCCTTGGAGCTGAGGGTCTGGTGGTCTTCTTACTAGGGCAAAACAGAAACTGTGGGAACACACCCTTCTAGGGTATTCAACTTACACGAGAATGGTGACTGGAGGGATGTAGCGTGGAAATGCAGAGGGCATAAGACCCTTCCCCAATCCTGTGGGAGAGGAGGCAATGAGGGAGTAGAATTGTGGGACCACCGTTCCAAGAGGTCAGGCTGGTGGCAGGTGTGGGAGTCTGTTTTCTGTGTTCCAGAACAGTTAGCTCTAACAAGAGTTCCCATGTTCTAGTGCCTTCTATGTGACTTTTCTTCATGATCTCAGCTGAGCGATGGAACAGCTTTGCACCAGACAGCTCAAAGATGAGGAAAGTGAGGCTCATAGGGCTGAATGACTGCTACAAAGCAGAATTCAAAACCAGGTTTGTGGAACTTCAAGGTCCTGTTCTTTCCTCCACCACACTCTGGCTAGAGTCAGAGATGTGCGCTCAGGCAGCATGTCTTAGCTGTTGGAATTAGACATGCAGACCCCAGGTCAAGGGATAAAGTCACACCCCAGACTAACAGAGCCACGGACCCGCAGTCACCAATCCCAGAATGGGGATGAGCTGACCTTCTTGGGGAGACTGTGGCACGAAGGAGGACTTGTCAGAATCAAGGGGAAGACAAGGATAGGGTAGCAACTGTTTTGCAGGGACCCAGGACCCAGGTGTGATCAAGAGCAATGACAGGCAAGCAGCAGGTTGGAAGACTGTGTAGACTAGAGAAGTAGCTGAGACAAAGGAGAGAGGAAAGGAGTGCTATATTCAAGGATCCAGACCACCAAGAGATGGATTAGCTCTGGACAGAATTAAGGACAAAGCTTACTCTGAGACGGGAAGGAGGGAAAGATGAGTAAAGGCATTATTAATTTCCACAGTGGAGAGGGAAGAAGCAGAACAAGTTTAGATGACAGAGCCTCCCTGCTCTTATTGAAGTCAGGGATATATCACTTCTGGAGGGTAGGCCACACAGACAATTCAAGGAAAACAATCAAAATACAAACCAAAGCATCAGAGAATGTGAAAATAACATGTTGGGTGGCAACAGGCATTGCAGACCTTCTGAAGTGGGGAAAGCAGCCGCAGGGGCAAGAGCAGCAGGGAGCACGATTCTAGTATCTTTCTTCATCTTAGTGACAGGAGGGAGGTAGGGCTGTGCAGGCTTTAGGTGACATCGCATGTGGGACAATAATACTCAATGTTTTGCAGAGTAACAGCATCGGAGTTACTCTATCCGTTTTATAGAAGATGAAACAGCTTCTGAGCAACTAAAGTTTTTCTCAAGGTCACAGATCTGGCCAAAACTCCTGTGTCCCGCTGCCCAATCCTTCACACAATGCAATACTAAGTTAGTGGAATTGGAAATGAAGTGGCAAGGTAATGCAAAACAGAACAAACAAACATATTCTTTTTCTGGGCCATAAAACCCAAGATTTTAGCTATTTACTACCCTCATTTGGCATCACCTGAATCGTTCCCTTTCCGGTACTGTCCTTTACAGCCAGATGTACGTACAAATTATATTTTACCCTGGAGAACAGGTACTACATTCTAAGAATGAATGAATAGTAAAGGTAGTTTTATAAAAGGGACATGGATTGGATTCCCCAGGTAGTATCATCATAGGACCCTTCAAATATTAAAACTTAACAATTCCAAAAAAAACAACCATCTAGGCATATCATATTCCATGGAGCCAGGGAGGTTTAACTGGAGAAGAGTCAGCGCAGGAAAGTTTCAATGCTGTCTATAGTTTTCCTCCTTGAAAGTAAAGCATCTTTTATTTTACTTTTTTTTTTTTGGTTGCAATATATCGATAAAAACCACTCACTTTTGAGGGGAAAGAGTTTAAAATACTACTTGGAATCAATAAAAAAGCAATTGGTGGTATGATTTGTAATTATTTTCTTTCATTGAAGTAACATTGATTCACAACATTTTATATAATTTAGAAGGAAGAGTTCACCCCTCAACAGATGTGTGTACCAGGAACATTTTGCCATCAGCCATTGGGCTCCCTCCTCCTTTCACCCACCTGTACCTCCACCCCCTCTAGTAGCCTCAATGCTGCAGTCATATTTCTAGGGCTGGTTTTGGTGTAGTCTTGTTAATTCCTTCCCCCACTCCATATTCCACATATGTCTTTTGCTTTTCAAAGGCTGCCTATAGAAGAGACACTAGATTTATCTGCATGACTTAAGAAAGCAGTTAGGAACAAGTTATGTAAGTAATAGAAACATGAATTCAAGATAATTAAGCCCAGTCAAGACAACAATTCACAGACAGAATTAGATACCTCTTTGAATAGTGAGTTCTCAGCCACTGAAAGATTGTACAGGCTGGACAATAACCTGGCAAGATTATCAAAGTTTTGTCCAAAACAGGGTTTCCCAATTTCTGGAGAAAAAAACACATCTCTCCCCCACCCCCCGCGATGGGATGGTTGTAAGGAATGGAATAATTATTAGAAGTGTGCAAATTCATCGACACAAGTGTTGCTTTAGGTAGAATGCAAAATATTTGTCAATATATAGTACTCCTGTTCAAATTTTTGGCTGTTATGACTAATAAAGAACACACTAATTATGAATGTCACTGAATTTGTCAGATTCTCAAAGTACAGGTATTAACAGCACAATTAATGTTGGTCCTTGAAGTTTTATTTTGTTTTGTTTTGTTTTAGGTTAAAAGGTGTCCTCATCCTTCAGAAGGTTAGGAACTGCTTTGCTAGAGAAACTTTCCAATGCAGAGATTATGAATTCGTGATTCCTAGGAGTTTTGAGGGCCACAACTGGTCTAGAAGGAAAACCCAACCAACTTCTAGCAGTTGCTACAGACAACTGTGAACACTTCAGCACAAGCACCCACAAACAACACTGATAAGCCAACGACACACAGCACAGTCACCAGCTGTGGCTCATCAAAGTAGTGTGTTTAGAGACCCATCATTTTCTTGTTCCATAAACTGACATTTTTTTTGTAGCTCCTAAAAGCAAGGGTATATTTTTGCCACTGTATGTATTTAACTAGTCACCCAATTTTTGTCACTTCCAAATATCTTAACATTACCCTTTCTATGTTTCTTTCAATCTTTAAAAACTTGGTTCATATTCTTTCAACTGACTTGCTAGTGAAATGTCCTATGTTTAGAAAGAAGCACTCATATTTTCACCACTGTCACCATAAGTATTTATTAACTGGGAACATATTGTGTGGTCCTGGTGACGCAGAATGGCTGAATGCCTCCAAATATGCTTTTCACTTTTAATTTTAATGTATGATGTTAGAGAGTTAATTCATCATTTTTCCTTTTCCACCACACAAATTATAGTGTTTACCCTAAAGTATTTAGTAAAAACAATATCTAAGGAAAACTGAGGAGCAGATTCAGTTTTTCTTTTGAGTTTCTCATCTCCTCCCTGAGTGCTTCTTTCTCACAATTCAGTCTGCACCCACACCCCAGACACCTGCAGCATTTCCAGTTACTTGGGGAAAGCTACTTCACCCAAACATCTTTTGACTATACTGTGTGAACGAGGCTAAATCTTTAAAAACCTGGTAAAAGCAGGCAGGCATGGTCCCATCCACACAGTATGATTTAAAAGGCCCTGATCAGACTAACTGCTGAAAGTTTCCATTCCATCATGGCTGAATAATTCCCGATCGTCTTTAAAATATAGATACTTCTGGAAAAATAACTTCTTAAACTAGATCTCAAAAAAGTGTTATATTTTTGAACATGCATTAATAGATTCCCTTCTACTGGAGAGAATGATGATCGTGTGTACTTCTTCAGTAACACAGGCCCTGGACATGACAAATTTCCAGAAGGCTGGAAATATGGACTCCAAATCCTGTTGGAGGCTCACATCCATGGGCGATGGGGACAGGGAAGAAATTGTGACACAGCATGCTTCTGCTGCTGGATGCAAGTGTCCAAAGAACAAATACTCCATGTGAACATACAACCCTGCTGAAAGTACAAGTAAATCAAGACATTCCTGTCTAGATTCACCTAGTATCATAATGGCAGTCACCAATGTCTTAGTTCTGCAAAAAGACATAGAATTCAGAAGTTCCAGTAAAATTCAAAACCAGAGACAAATGCTAAGGAATCCTTCCTTAGATATAGTCACCAAGAAACTTGGTGTTTGTAAATAAAATTTGAATTAAGATTAGAAGAGAATCCATGGCCAGTTCAAAACAAATGTCAAATATGCAAAGTTTAATGCTAAGAATTACATTCAAGTGTCAAAAGCAAGAGATCAAATAATGAACGAGCGCTGCAATGCCCTTTCCTGGTTTCGTAGTGAGGATGGTCTCACCCAGAGCATGCAGGAAGGGGAAATGCTACTGCTTGAGGGCCTCAGCAGCAGAGAAACCCCTGGCAACAGCAGGGTGCTGTGACAAAATAGGGGCAGACGGGGGAGATGGAGATGGAAAGTTCTCCTTTTCAAAGTTCCATATCAATCTAAATAAAGGGAAAGGAAATCTTCACTGCTAACTTCTGCAGTCTTGGCGAAATGCTGTGAATGCCTCTCTGATTCGGCTGAGGACTCCATGGCCCTTTTACCTTAGGGCAAGGTCACATAATGTCAGAAGGAACTTCAGGTGATGTTTCATGTTTCAGATTAATCAGGAATCTTTGGAACCTGGGTTCCTTTCAAGAATGTCATGTACCTCTCCTACTTTCAACGTTACCACAATTTCTGCCAACAGAGACAGTTAAATAGAAGAAAGGTTTCAGTATAATTGGATGGCTCATCTATCATCATCTATGCCCAAAATTATTCTTGACTTCCATCACTGGGGGTTGGGAAGGGACTGGTCATGTGACATTATTTTAGTCATTGACATATCAGCAGGGGTCTGCTGGGAGATTCTGGGAAATACTTGGATTTCCTGGATAAGCTAATGGAGAAGGCTGACGTCTTTATCCTCCTCTTTCCTACTTTGACTGAAGGTTTGACACTTAAACCTAGACGCAGCTATCTTGTAATAATGAGGAAAAGAGCAGAAGAAATGCCAAGCTAGCAACCTGGCGAGCTGCTGAACTAGAAGTGGTCCACTTCCCTCCAGGCTACTTGCTAGGTGAGGGAAGGAACCCACCATCTAGCTGTCAAAGTGAGCTGGGATCTTTTTGCTCACTGTCACTGTATTTATAACACAAACAGAAGAGAGACAGCTTTGCCCTGTTTCTTGCAATTATACAGAGCATTTCATTAAAGATAAAAATACTTCCTAAATATAAGTCTGGAAAGAATTTGTATATCATGGCACTTTATAGACATCTAGCAGTCACTAAAAAGCTGAAAAAAGTTATCCAACATTCACTGAAATCCAACCCAAAAGGAAAATAAAGCCAATCCATTTCTAAATTTATTGATTTTACCACTAAGTAGAATGATAATGGATTCAAGGTTCCTAGAGTTTGATAGATTGATTCATTGGCTGTTAATCTTATAGAAAGATTATAAACCAGTAGCATGAAAAATTCCCTTAATGTAAAGATCCTCTGGATCTGGTAAAACTGCTTTCTCACAGATTGAAATAAGACTCTTATAATCTGTTTAATCTACTTAGTAAGTCTCTACTCCATTTCATAGAAGCCAAATGCCATAATCCCAAGTAAAACACAGGGTTAGGGCAATTTTCCAGTAATTTAGGTCAGAAGATGGAAAATTTGCCCTTGCTAAGATGCATCCTAGGAGACAGCCAAGGGGCATTATTCTCAGTCTTCTCAAAGTTCAGCCACACGCCAGGGCAGCGGGTAGATCTTGGACGCTTGCTAGAAATATAATTTCATGCCCCACTCCTGATCTACGGAGTCAGAATCAGCAGTTAAGGGAGAGCTTCAGGGATTTGTTTGCAAGTGTGAGAAGCACCGTCCAAGAGTCCTCAGCTTTCTTTTCATGAGACCAGCTGACAAAGGTGGACAATGACCCGTCTACATCTGGCAGCAACTTCCTTCCACTGATAGCAGACAGTGACAAGTGGTGGGGAGACAGAGAAAGAAACTGGGCTTGGGGCTCGGGGCTGGCTGCTTTGTCTCAACCTGAGATGCAGCTGTTCCACTGTGCAGGGCTCTGCCTGATATAGAAACACTGTGTAAGGTCATATTTCGCAAGCTGTGGGCAGCACATGTTTCTCTGGATCTGGGTCTTTTTTTTTTTTTGGTAATATTACACTTTAGTTTAAATGATCATTTAAAAAAAGAACTGTTATCAGAATCACTCGGAACTCTGAGAACATCCATGCAATATTTGTACTTCCAATGAGGATGCTACGTGGGCAATAATTTTGTAGGAGTTTCAAAAGAGAAAAGTGCTAAGACTGTTGACTCATTAATCCATGGTCAAAATTTTCCATTCAAATGAATCCACTTTACCATAGTCAGTACACATTCCTCTCATAAGCAGGTTCTATCATTATTTGTACCAACTCGCAAAAACAGTGATACAGCGAAGCATAGGAGTAAATATGCAGTGAAGCATTTTTCTGCTCCTTTTTCAAGCAGTCATTGATTTGTTACCCAATTTTTTTTCAAAGATTTATTTATTTGTGCATACAGAACTAGGGTACAGGCCAGAGGTGTAGGGGTGGTGAGAGGATTTACCAGAGACAGAGTGGGGAGCAGAACAGGCAG
>NW_004567111.1:37216190-37346476 GCF_000260355.1 Condylura cristata
TTAAAGCAGCATTTTATTAAGCTATCAATGCATTGACTAAAATAGCTGAGGTCACACTGCAAAATAAGAACGGTTAGTTCACTTATATTCTGCCTTATTCCAAAAAGGATTTAGGCAGTTTTCAAATATTAAAAAGAAAACATAGCAAGATAAAAGAAAAGTAAAATAGATGAGGGACAGAGAGAAAAGGAAAACAAGGGTATGAGAGTCAGAGGGAACCTGAGGGGGTTATTACCCAAATGCATGCCCTGATCTCCCATCACACAAAGAACAGCTAATAGAATTCCAGCTTTCTTTACAGGCTATATGTGAACTGTACCTGTCTTGTTCATCCACATATCCCTAGCCTCCTTCACAGACCCTGGTATCATAAGTGAATGAACCAACCAATGAATGAATGAATATGAGAAGAAGAGAGAAAACAGTAAGTTACAAAGTAAGACAGAAGTAATGCAGTTGTTCATTCAAGCAGACCTCTAGGCGTATTTGAAATTGAGAGGGAAAAAATTTCCAAAGGGTGACTATAGGTATATGTTTTCCTATGCTTATGGCTTAGGTATAAACATATTTCAGACATCAAATACAAATAACTGAAAACAAAACTGTCAATACTGATATCACATTGAATACAACTCTTAAAATTAGTGTATAGTTAGTAAAATTGTAGTCAAATAATTTATACTACATCCCACCTTAAATCTACATGCTGATAGCCCTACCATTAACACACACTTGACCACAATGAATGCTCAGAAGCTTTACCTAATTTGGACAGAGCATTCATTGTGGTCAAGTGTGTGTTCCTATCTGGATGAATTTAGTGGGTGAACAATAAATGAGCCATAGTTATATAATTAAAATCACTTTCTTAAGCCATAGGATAAAGATGCCTACCCTATCACCTCTCTCTACCCCATAGCCTTTTAGCCACTTACTTCCTTTACCCAAAACATGAAGTCTACATAGATGGGAATTTACATAGTACAAGTTCATCAATAAGATAGCTTAATACACCCCAATGGATGTGTCCAGTGGATAATACAGCAGCACAGCTACATAGGGGTTGCAAATGTTCCTTGGTAATTTCCTGAGGTTTTGCTGGGGTGCCAGCCATGGCAGTGGGTATTTCTGGGCTCTGAGAAGATCAATGGATAAAAGCATAGATGATCAGGGTCTTTCCTTGGGATTAGGATGTGGATAGTTAGGAAAAAGAAGCTTGTTCACCCTACTTGCTAATTTAGAATGCTGAAGCCTAGGATGGTTGGAAGTCATATGACTTTTACATGCCAAACTGATTGGAATGTGTTGCTCAGATACATGTTCAAAGGAATACTCTGGAGATTTCTATGAGGGTATCTTTACATTTTAACATTTAAAATGAGGGACCTGAGTTGATCAGATTTCTCACCATAATATGGGTAGGACTCATCCAATTAGTGGAAAACCTAAATAGAAAAAAAAAAACAAAAAACAAAAAACTGACCTTCCCCAAGGAAAAGAATTGCCTTTTTCTATACTGTGATGGCACTGGAATGAAAATGCAATATTGGCTCTGTCCTTGACCTCTAGCTTTCTGGCCTACCCACCAGGGTTTGGACTTAGCAGCATCCATAATCATAAGAGTCAATCCCTTAAAAATGCATCTCTTCCTATTACTATAGTGCTATATCTGTATAGATAGATTATATAGATATATATACATTTTATTAATTCTGTTTTATGGAGAACCCAGATAATACACCATCTTTTCTATCTCTTGAAAAAAGGACATTAGTAGTGGAGAATAAGAAGCTACCTGAGTGAAAAAGAAAGAGGGTGAACACAAGAGACAGTGATGCTTGCGTTCTTTGGTCCAACTGTCCATCTAGACTTTCAGTTTTATATAAGCAAATAACTTCTCTTTTTCCTTAAGTTAATTAGAAATTGGGTTTCTGTTATCTGAAAACAGTATTGACAAATACATATTTCAGTTTCTTTTCTTTTTTCTTTGATGAATTCGATGGCAAAGGATCTATGTCTTGTTTATTTTCAATTAAAATAAATATCACTGAAATTTTCACCTAAAATGAATCTCTGGTCCTGCCATATGTTATTTCTATATCTAGCATAAAACAATACTCTCTTTCTTGGGCACTGCATTTTAAACACTGGAAAAGATTTTCACATTTATTTTGTTATTTGACCTTAGAGTTTATTTTTAATGGGCTTTGACCTGTATAAAATAATGTCACACAAACCCCCCACTAGCTAACAATGTTGATGAGTAACCATAACATCAACTACAACTACCTAGTAAAGACCATTGTATTTGTGCATTCAGCATGCTCAGCTTAGAAAGTCAATTTTCCAAAGGTTTGGAAAATTACAGTGAGAGAAAGGCTCAGGATCCGGTTTTCATTTGAGGTTACAGGACCAACAATAGTTATTTTCCTTTAATAGTCTGGTTCTTTGTTTTGTGCTAGAAAGTGATCTCAGCTTTTTTCTCCCATGGTTGTTCATTTGTTATTTTGAATGGATTTATCTTCCCAGTTTCTGTGTTCCTGATCCTGCACTTAGGAGGAACAGATTTCCCTGTATAATGTTTCAAGTCACTTGTGTTCATTAATGATGTAGATAATCTTGACATTAGTCAGTTTTGAAGCAAAGCATACTATAGAGAGGCCACTGTTTTCCCATAGGAATAAAAAGAGAAAATATTTCAAATTGCTCATGCTAGTTATTAGAAGCAAACACTCAAACACTGTAAAAACAGAACCACTAGAATTACTCTGCTTTCACATAGAGAAAAAACAAGGCAACTGCATCATATGACTGCACTCATAGGGAGAATCAATCTTTGAAAAACTTTTTGGTTCTTTTCCAACTTAGTTTCCTGTTCCTATACGCATGTTGCAATGCAGTTACTTTTAACATAGCTAGCATTTGCAGCAAAATAAGTTAACAGCATATTAGTGGCGACTGTCAAACAAACAAAAAAGGGTTTTGCAAAACCTTCTGATGATGAATTATTTAAAAAGTCTGATGGTCAGTTTTAGTTTGTTTTGCCATACCCTAAAAAGATATTTCTTTAAAAAAAAGATTTATTAGATTTATTGATTTATGCATACAGAACTGGAGTACAGGCCAGAGGTGCAGGAGCGGTGCGGGGATTCACCAGAGACAGAGTGGGGAGCAGTACAGGCTGATGATGAAGTACACTGCTGAGGGGAGCAGCTGGCAGGTCAGGAGAGGTCTGCTGTGCCATGTGGGTCACCTCTGGGCCGGAGATCAAACTCACACTGAAGTGGCTGCAGCTAGCTTGTAGTGCTGCGCCCTAACTGGTTGCACCACCAGGGAGGGCCTCCAAAATAACATTTCTAACAACATTTTTTGAGATAGTTGCAGTAATGTTTTAATCTCAGTCCATCAACAATGAGTTGGTTTTTAAAATCTAAATTACTTTGTCATTCTTTATTTTCAATCTTATTTTTTTCCACAAGTCAGATGGAAGCACTTGGATTATATCTATCTGTGTAGGGAATTTATCTGAAAACAGTTTTTTTTTCTTCTTCAAATATGTTTCTACAGAGGAGAAAATTATCTCACAGATTCTAATTATTATCGTCAGTGTTTTGGGAAGACAATTGCCACATCATTCATTCATTCATCCATATTTCTGAATCTCATTCTTATCATTTTTTAAACCGGATCATGCTTATTCTTACCTGCCAATCAGTTTCCTTCATTGTTTTTATAATGCTTCCTAAGATAATGTATAGTTATGAGAATAATGTCTAAAAATATTTGAATATCCTTTCTAGTCTAGATGGGGTTCTCTCCACTCTCCCTATTAAAATTGATGCTTTAGATTCAAGTGATTTCTACAATAGCAGATTTCTCACTTTGATGCATGAGTCAGGCTACTGTACTTAAGATATCATATCAACAACTCGTTATCATGAGCTTTTTAATCCTAACCCAAAGTATGAAATAATTTTGTATGAAAAGTGAAATATTTATAGATTAAATAACTAAAATTTGATCTAGTATTTATTCAACATCTGATTTCCATATAGCCAGATATTTTGCACACTCCACAAAAGAATATGTAAAATGACACACACATTCCATTAACACTATTAGAAGTTTTTGTATATCAGTGAAAATGAAGAGACAATGATATTCATATTTAAGAATTCTGTTAATTCAGCAGTAGAGCTTTTCCAAACCATTGTGGGTGGCCAAAAGAACTGTTCACTCAAAGCCAAGTGCAACCCTTGATTGCTCCCATAGAGTAACAAGAAAAATGCAAAGTTTAATTAAAAAGAGCTAGAAGACCAACCTTACTGTTTAATTAAACTGTACACACTTTAGAGAACGCAATGTTTAAGTGATACATCTTGTTTCTCAGACATCCTTTGTCCAATCTTGGACCATTCCCATGTAGTCCAAAGCAAGCCAGTAATGGATGTCATTTTTATTCCCTAGGAGACAACTCCATGTTCTATAATTCCACTTCTATTCTTTTTCAAGGTCTGTGGAATGGTATTTTCCCTCTCAGTTTCCTCAGTGGTTCTTCTCTCTAGACATTTTGCACATTTGGGAATGTTACCAAAAGCCTACTGAAGGTTGCGGGAGTAAAGCAGTACCCAAGTGAAGCCTGAAGGACTTTTGGGGATGTAGAGAGAAGGCAATGGTGGCATTTTTCAAATCCTTACTTTCATTATGTTTGCACACTGACTGTCATAACACTGATAAAGGAAGTCTCTAACAAGCTGAGATATCTCTCTGGATGACACAGTTCTTAAGGATTCTTTGTGCCTTCTGAGAAGTAGCATATAGTTATGACGTCGGTTAATGATGCCTATTATCTTGACTTTCTACCTTTGTCCATGGGAGAGGACCTATGTCTGGTCACTCCTAGGCCAGGGAAGGAGAAGGAGGGGCACTGACAATCAGTATTTCATTTTTCTATCAATTGATCCTCTCTGGAATTCAATACATTCTGTAGGAATTAAACCTAACAATTTTTGCTTGATTGTCTTCCACATGAAACTGTGAGAAACCTAGGGGTATTCAGAAAACCATAAACTATTAAGAGAAACAAACTCATTCTGCATTTTTAAAAGTCCAGTAATCTATATGCACAAAGGGAAAGTAATCCAATTCTTATTATACTCAAAGATCTTTCACTAGTGTGAAGCTCAAGGAAGGGTGTGTGTGTATGTGTGTGTCCCAGAGAGAGGGACAGAGATAGAGAGAGAAGAGGCTTTAAAATAACTCCAAAAACTCAAACTCCCCAAATCACCATCTCTTCGTGGATAAATGTCCAGCCAAATAGAAAGCACAGAGTGGGATGGCTGAAGCCTGAAAGCTCACCAGGAATCCATGGCAACTCTCACTGGGGAACCACAAGAAAGGGGCTAGCCAGATCCCAGAGAGCTGGGACAGAAAGATAGACCCAAAATTCACAACAGACTGCAACCTACCAGAAAGTCTAAATGACTGTTGCCATCACTCTACCCACCTACCAAAAAAACCAAAAGTCCCAGTGGAAGGAAGAAAGAATGTCCTGAATGAACTCTACAAATACAGGCTTTGTGGACTCCACCCCCAACCTAGACACTGGAATTACAAATCCCAGCAACACCAAAGAGAAGCGTGATGGGACCTGAAGGTAGAATTAAGCAGCCAGGTTTGGATATAAAACTGAACATGTGGGCTCTGGGGGTTTCATGGCTCACAGCTTGTCTCTTGTCTCTTCACCAGCTTTCAGTGTGATATTGGTGTTACAGGTCAGTGGAACTGATAGGATGCATTAATCAAGTTTTCTTTCTCTCTCTCTTTTTTCCCTGAATTATTCATTTTCCTTTTCTCTTGTCAATAAACCCATTATTAACATTTTTGTGTGCACCTGCAATTGAATCTTACATGCATAGGTGAGGACCCACAATCAGGCAACCCAATTCACAATTGTGAATTCACATTAACCTGCTGTAACACCAGGAGCAGCCTCTCCATGTGTCTCTTATTTATTCCACACCAATTTATATATCCACCTTCCTCCTTTCTATTCCCAGCAGTCCCATTCAGGAAGTCCAATTCATGGTATGTGGGAAGTTGTAATCCAAGGTGTCTGAGCTGTAAGTGCCAGGGAAGAGAGGGTGAAGAAGATGGCACCCACTCCACCAGCTTTGGCAAATGCTTCTCTCCCAGCCATAGCAACACATCCTAAACACACTCGCCTGTCTCAGAGTCCCTTCCCTTTAAACAATCAGTCCTCAGGGTCATGAAATGCTCATGGACATGAGGAGGTGGTCTGACAGCTCCTCAAAGTCACAACTATTCCTGTGATATTGTGATTCATAGGAATACATACATTTGGATAACCAAAATACATCTGTAATACAAATTTCATCTTTATCTTTTTGCTGACTCACAATTCCTCCAAAGGTTTGGAGTTTCTAATTCTTTAAAGTTTTAAGGCATCTCTTGTTATACTAATGAAATAACTTTGGGAAAATACCTGAGGGGGTTGGGAAACTGATTACCAGGGAAACCAATATGAAGTCCCTGAGTGGGAGGTGAAAGGGGCTGAGGCTGAGTTCAATTGCCAACGACCAATAGGTTAATCAATCACATCTATATAATGAAACCTCCATTTTGAAGAGCTTCCAATTTGGTGAACATGGAGAGACTTAGGGGAGAATGGTGCTCCTGAAGAGGTCATAGACATTCCTCACTTTTTCTCCATAACTTGCCCGATGCATCTTTTCCATCTGGCTGCAATTTGTATCCTTTGTATCCTTTGTAATAAATGATGATCTAGTGAGTAAATGGGTTTCCTGAGCTCTGTGTGTTGTTCTAGAAAAAGTAATAGAACCTGAGCAGAGTGCCCTGGGTATCTCTGGTTGATAACCAGTCGGTCAGAAGCGTAGGTAATAATCTGGGTTGATAAGGGCATCTGAAGTCTGAGGATGAGGTCATGGGTACCTTGATTTATATCCATTTGGACAGAAACATGGGCTTGACTGGGATTGTGGTTGTTCTCTAAATGATGGACAGCCTTGGAAGACTGAACTCTTAACTTACGAACTCTAATGGTATTATTTCCAAATAGTAAGAATTGCTTGCTGGTATGGGTAAACCTCCACATTCACTTTGGAAATTGGGTAAAGGAACTCAAAAACATATTTCCCATGAACCTGCCCCAGTATTTTTATGCCATCAAAATTTAAATAAATTCTTTTGGATAAGGGTAGAAAATTCTTCAGAGTACTCAAGGTAAAATCCAAATTTGTGACCCAGAAGAAGCATATTGCTAGAGGAACAATGAGGAACAACCTCAGAGTCAGTGGGTGACACTCGTTAGCCAAGGTGAGTCTTTCTGGATCCAACCCCTGACTCCTGGAACAGAGACTGCTGGGCACCAGAGGTGGAGCTGAGTCACTGTGTTGACCTCAAAATACAAAACACAATAGAGCACACTCTGGTTTTCAGCTGATTTCCCATTGCACTCTGGCCCGCTCACCTATTGCTATCCTGGGGTCAGACAGGCAGTATCTGGCCACATGCTGGCCAATAAATTTTCTTTTCCTTTTTCTCTCTCTTGGTTCTCCTTTTACTTTTTTTCCTACTCCCTATATAAAATCCTTTAATTTTAGTTTCTTTGTGTACCCTGCATTCTTGAGTAATTGGTGAGGAATCATAGACTAGGTCACCCCAGCCTCTTGCCAGCTTGCTTTGTTTAAATATTAGACTGGTTAATACCTTCTGACACTTTACCAATGTCTGGTTCCTCATGTTTGTGCAATTGCTGAGTGAAGATTTTAGAGCTCCTCCAAACCATGTGGTTTTCTTTTCTTTTTTTTAATTAAACACACACACACGCACACACACACACACATATATTACATCATTCTTCATTTTATACATTTTTTCATCTCGGTTATAATCCCTGTGGATTTCCCACCACCAATTCACACCATGTGCCATCACCATAGCTCTGCATTGTTCTTCCCACCCCAGTTTTGATCCTATCCCCTTCTCTACCCCCATAGAATATCTCTGCAAACCAGGTGGTTTTCAAAAGTGGAAAGTGAGATTGCATTTAAGTGAACCACTCAAGGCTTTTATAGGCATAGAATTGGAACTCCTAGTCTAAAGATCTTTGCATATCTGTATCTTATGAGTTGGAAGGTATGACACAAATGGAAATATAGAAAGTCAGTATTAGCTAAAAGCAGAGAAACCACACTTACTTACATGTAATATGAAGAGTTGGAAAAGAAATTGGAGATCTTGCTTCTACCAAAAAGACCAGATTCCCAAGAGAATTCCATAGGGCCTGAGAGAGTGTATTATGCATCTCTAAAGCACAGACTTAAGGGGTGGGAATCGGTTCTAGGGAAATCGGTTTGGGAAAGGTCAATAGCATTTTAGACCCTTGGAGAAGTCAAACTTTGTATATCCATTGAGGCTTGACAAAGAAAGGCTAGAAATGCCAAAATGACAGGAAGTAGTGTGAATATAATGCAAAATGTTCTGGGAACAACCTCCCCCCTGGCCTAGCAAGAAGGAGAGCAAAACCATCTGCAGAGACTAGAAGTGATGCAGCCAAGCTAAACTATGCTGCCTGTGACGAAAACCAGCCTTTTAACACCCCACTAATGACCAAGAAGTCAGGTAAACAACAGGCCTCCTGTCTTTACATCCTCGCAGTACTTCCTTTAGAAATCAGGGAAATGATAAAACTCCAGCATTTGCTTTCCTCTGTACATAGAGAGCATCAATAGATCTTTAGTCAATGACTGGCTGTACCTAGGTATATAATCTTTTTTTTTTTTTACATCATTCTTCATTTTGTGCAATTTGTCATCTCCATTGTAATCCCCAATGGTATCTATATAATCTAAACTCATACTTGTGATTGCTGGAAGGGTTCTCACATAGTACAACTGCTTCCAGGCTCCAATCCTCACTTTGCTTATCTAATAAACTCTTTGTCCAACTATCATTGAAATTTTTATTCCAGTTAACAGTAGCTAAAGAGCACTTTTCCTCCACACTTCTGTCCTTTATAGGACCTAGTAGAGTCATAAAACAAAGACTCAGGCTGGTGATCTCTGGAACCAAATAAAAATCACAGTAAACATAGAATTGGGTCAAGTTCCCCATCAATGTTTAACACTTTCATGTTATAAAGCAAATTGTGGTTGATTTTCTTTTATGGGTATGTGATAGTTTTCACACTCTTCCTATGAATTGGTCAGCAACATGGATCTCAATTTATAGACACCCCAAAAATAATAGAAAGAGAGGAAAGAAAAAGAATGACAGAACAAAGTATACACAATGGAATAGAAAAACCTCTCCAATAAATGGTGCAAAAGAATAAAACTAGACCAATGCCTCACACCAGGCATGAAAATCAACTCAAAAAGAATAAAACACTTGGATGTAAAACCTCAAACCATGAAATACATAAAGTAAACATAGACAAAACACTCCATGACATAAGTCCTAACAATACCTTTGCAGACTCATCTCTAGAAGCAAGGAAAATAAAGAAGAAAATAAACAACTGGACTGTATCAAACTAAAAAGCTTCTGTTTAGAAAAAGGGACAGCGAACAAAAGAGACACTACTGAATAGGAAAAACATATCTGCATACCATGAATCTGGTAAAGGATTGATATTGAATATCTACAAATCAACTCAAGAAAAGGAAAACAGCCCAAACAAAAATAAGGTAGAAAAGCTAAATAGGCATTTCTCTAAAGAAGACATTCACACATCCAGCAGACATGAAAAAATGCTCACTGGGAGATGGCTCACAGTGCTTTGGTAGTGGGAGAACTATGAGATTATACCTGAGGAGAGAAAGCAAATACTGCCCCCAAAATTAACAATGATGTGAGAAATTTAATTAATTAATTTAAAAAGCAAAGCAAAGAAAAAATTTTCATCATCACTTATCATCAGGGAAATTCAAATCCAAACCACAATGAGATACCATCTTACACCTGTGAGAATAGCTCATATCAAAAAAAAAAAAAAATCCACATACAACAAATGCTGGTGAGGATGTGGTATAAAAGGAACCTTCTTATACTGTTGGTGAGAATGTAGACTGGTCCAGCCTCTATGGATAGAAGTGTGGAAATTCCTCAAAAGAGTAAAAATAGGACTATCATCTGACCCAGCAATTCCACTCCTAGGTATCTCCCCCAAAAGCACAAAAACACAAATTTGAAAGGAAACCTGCATTCCTATGTTTATAGCAATGCTATTTACAATAGCCACAATATAGAAACAACATATATGGTCCAGCCACAATATAGAAACAACATATATGCTCCAAAATAGGTGAATGGATCAATAAAGTGTGGTATATATACAATGGAACACTATTCAGTGATCAAAAAATAAATAAATAAATAAATAAACTCATGCCATCTACAGCAAAATGGGAGGAGTAGGAAGGGGTTATTCTAAATGTAGTAAGTCAGAAGGAGAAAGAGAAATACTGGTGGTTTCACTTATATGTGGAACCCAGAGAAACCAAACAAAGGATCAGAAAAAGACGAACTATAAGAATGACCCTTGAAAGCTAGCCATAGATCTGAGATACTTGGGAGGGGAGGGAGAGTAGAGAATGGTGCAGTGGTGTGCAGCAAAGAACTGTGGACACTTTGGTGATAGGAAAACTATGGGGACCACATCTGAAGTTAATCCTGTATTGTGAAAAAAAAATAGACAAAGAATAAAAAATAGTGGGCCCTCTCTGGTAGCCTAGGGTTAAGTCTCAGTGCCATTACTGCAATGGCCTGAGTTTAATCCCTGGCCGAGGGGCTGACCCACATATGGCACAGCAGACCTCTCCTGTCTCGGCCAGTGTGCCTCTTAGTAGTATATTTCAGTAGATTTGACCATCCTGCTCCCCACTCTGTCTCTGGTGAATCCTCTCACCCTCCCTGCTGCACCTCTGGCCTGTACCCCAGTTCCTCTATGCAAGAAATTAAAAAAAAAAATTTAGAAAGGAAGAGAAGGGGAGAGGGAGGAAGGAAGGAAAGAAGAGAAGGAGTAAAGTATCCAAACTTGTCCAAGGACATAAAATGCTTAAATACCAATGATGGTCTACGTACACAAACATCAAATACTCAAAAATAGAGCCCACCTCTGGCTAAAGCTTCGCTTCAACAGTGTTCCTGATGCTGTAGCTTACTCTGTTGCTCTACTATCATGTGTGTTATAAAATTAGGCTTTAAAGAATTTTGTAGTATTTGAAGTAAGTTATGTTTTATAATTCAAATGTTTCCTTCTCAATATTTCTTTAAACATCTGTACTTACTTTCTGTCGCAGCAATGCTGCTTTTTCGTCCCCTGTGTCAACTCTACCTCTTTCAGACCGTCAAATGTTGGCCCTCAAGAGCACTAGCTACATTCTCTCCCTAGGGCATCTCTCCCTGTCCTCTGACTTGCATATCTACTGTATAGTCAGGAACCTCAAATGTAGTTCCCCAGTCTTATCTCCTTTCTAAAAGCCACATTCATACCTGTCTCTCTACTCAGTAACTCCATGTAGATGTGTAAATTTTCATTTCAATTTTAACATGTCCAATAAAGAACTTTGCTTTTATAGATACTTGTCCCCTGCCACAAAACCTACTCATCCCCACCCTTCTTGATGAGCTGGTACCACTATTTATCTCTTTGTTACAACCTAGAAGTCTTAGAAGATATACCCATATCCACTGTCTTCAGTCCTACCAATTCTACCTACAAAATGCATTCATAACCATGACCTCTTTCACCACCACCTTCACCAAATTTTCCAAATAACTAAACTTTTTTGATGGTCTCCAGGACATTCTTAACCTTAACAATCTTTTCACTATTCAGCAAAGTGATCTAATATATAATAACACCATGTTGCCTCCCAACTCAAAAGCTTTAAAAGACTGCTTGTCATCCTTAATATAAACCGTCAACATTCTATTATGGCCTTTCCAACCTTGATGATCTGGCTCCTACCTACTCAGTCAAGTTCAGCTACCCCACTGTAATTGCATTTACCTGCTTGCTTACCTCTAACATGAGACTTTTTAACATTTCTGCACTTCTTCAGTCTGGTAAGATCTATAGACCCCGGGAGCCTTCTTGGTTGTGCAAGGAGTTAAGATGCAACACTATGAAGCTTAACAGCAGCCACTGTAGCATAAGATCAATCCCCAGCCAGGGAGGGGACCCACATGGCGCAGCAGACCTCTCCTGTGTTAGCTGCTGCTCCCCTCAACAGTATATTTCAGTAGATCCTCCTGTTCAGCTCTTCACTCTGTCTCTGGTGAATCCTCTCACTCCCTGTATCTCTGGCCAACAGAGATACATCTCTTGTATGCATAAATAAATAAAAATCTTTTTAAAAAAAGATCTATGGACCTCCGCTACAAGAAAATCTGTAAAAGCATATTCTAAAATACAAAATTACAAAAGATCTATTTATATGGAAATAGGGTTATCAGAATTTCAAAAATCAAATGTACAATATAATAGTATGTTCTTCTCCATTAGCATGCTAAATACGAGGATCTAGGACAGCTCTAATCATTCTCATGATGCTGAAGATGAATGAACACCAATGATAGCACAGATATCTGAACAACTATAATAGGAACGTGTCTATGATTTCTGAACATGATAGGAACGTGTCTATGATTTCTGTTGGTGACAAAGTGGAATAAGCTGCTAATATTCTTGCAGTTTGCCTATACTCACTAGTGGAGGAAATCCTAAATTTCAGTTAAAAGTTACTTAAAATATAAGTTGTAACTTTTTCCTACACCTGACTCTTGTCTATGGATACCTAGTTAAGAAGACCTGTTTAACACAGCAAACTCGCTCCCATCTCTGATCTTTACTTGATCAAGCTTGTCCCTTGCCTCTCACCTCACTCATACTCACCTTACTCAAACTTCTGTCCAAACGCTGCTTTTTTCAAAGCCCTCTCACCCCTGTTAAACAACACCTGTCGCATTCCTCCTAGGTTCTGCTCCATCTCCCCACCTCACTTAACATTCTTTGAAGTACTGTAGTTTCATGTTTACTTGTTAATGACTTCCTGAAGTTAAGCTTCATAGTTTGCCTGTTCTCCAAGTCTCCCAACATCTAGAACTGTGCTGGGGGCAAGAAAGTAAGTAACAAGTATCTGTGGAATGAATGAATGGTAACAAAGGGATGAACACGACCTAAACTTCTAGACACATAAAAGTGGGAAGAAATGTTTTGTTCTAAATTCTAATCAAAAGAGACATGTTTCTACAGATTTTCAAAATTTCTTCAAAAATGGATTTCTAGCAGGGGAAATCTGTTCCAAATGTTATAGTCTTATAAATATGGTTCATGATGCAATTTAGGTATGTGCATGGATCCCATCTGAGGGCTGACTGCTAGATTCCCTGAAGACTGGCAAATCTTTATCTCATTGAGCAATTACTTGGTTTGACTACTTCAATTAAACTATAGCAGATTACTTCTAATAATAGCCATTTTATTTTTAACTTGCTCTTACCATTTTGAATTTGGCTGGCTGACCCTCAAAGGGGAATCTTATTGACTCAATATTATAGTTCACTCAAAAGAAAATAATTTTATGAAGCAAATACAATTACTTTTCACATTATGTGTTGGGAAACTAATGTGTTATTGCAAGAAGTAAATTAATGTTGAACACTGTGTGTTTGAGGCACTGGGGGACTTCCTGGTGAGTCTCACCAGCCTTTAAAAATATGGGCCTTAACTCAGGAAAGTAGACAAGCTTCAGATATGAACAGTTGTCACTCTTACACATGAGTTGCTTAAGCACTGGCTCAGGGTGGTATTTCCCAGGGAGAACATGTAGAGGAAAAGGAACCAAAAATTAACTCTAAGCAGCCTATGGAAGAGAAAGAAAAAAAAGAGAAAAAGGAAGGAAAACTACAAATCAGAAAGTCCAAGTTGTTCAAGTATGAATTCACTAATTATGTACATAATGTAATTCCTGAGTAGTTCTTAAAGATAAGGCGGGGAGGAGAAAGAAGAAAGGTAATACATAGCTTATGACCTTTATAAAAAGAGAATAAGATATAGCACAAAGTTAACAAACAACATCTGAAAAATGCTGATCATTTCTCATTGGAAAATTATCTTACAAAAGCAAACATTTAAATGGAAGAGTTGGCAAAAAGTAGAACTTGATAAGAAATCCAGAGAAAAATACTAGGGCAAACCTCAAGTGAATACAGGAATAACTCTGAGAACCAAAAAGGAAAGTTTAAAAAATATATATTTTTTATATATATATTAAATGTCAACCAGCAGATAGGTCCCTGTCCCTGCTGTGCCAAGGAATTGTTGGTGTTCCCAGAGTGTCTATGTTAAATAACTGAAACCAATTTTTTTTTTTAGATAATTGCTTTTTGAAGAGAAAATGAAAGAAAACTAAAGCAACATAATCAATCCTGAAACAAGTTGACATATATCTAACATGACCATGTGGTAGTGAAAAACACACAGAATAGGAAAAATCATTTGATCACATTTAGGCTGGTGTTTTTACAAGCAATCATGAGCAAATAAATCGTTACTATTTCTAAGCGATAAAGAGCACAAATATTGGGTACAGAGTGCTTTGTCCATGGCTAAAATGGAATTTGGAAATGTTTTTCAAACTTTTCTTTTATGCAAAATGCTTTTTACTTGTGAGGATTTCTCAAAGCCTCAATACATAAAACAGTAGAATCTAGTTTCTCTGACTGCCAGGTGGTGGGACCCCCCGGGTGGGACCACTGAGCCTCCCCATCCCGCCTGAGCCCATCACTGCCCTACCCTTGCTTTCGCTTTAGGTGGTCCCTAAGGAATCTCAGGAAACCTGGGGGCATGTGCAGCAGGGTTTGAAACGACTCCATTCAAGCCGAAACACACAGTGACTGTGACATGGCAAGAGCTTGACATTCCCAGCCTTTGTTCGATGAGTTCATCCAACATAAATGTTCCACTGGTTAACACCATGAGGAAAGTCAGTTTGGGACCCTGGTTTTAGTTTATCTTTGCCACGGACACCCTAATCACACAGGGTGTGACTCTGGGCTCTCATTCTAGGATCTGGTTCTCTTTCTGCAGTGGTCATAGTGGCTGACTTTGGCAGTGTGGTGGTGGGGAGACACGGAAGAGAAAGGGGCTTGTGGGCATTTTCCTATTCACTCTTCAGAGAAACTGTGGTAGGAGAAATAGGAGGTTTCCCACAAGGAACTACTTCATAAATCTGAACTGTCCTGAAATCTTGTTTTTTTGTTAAAGATTTATTTATGCATACAAGAACTGGGGTACAAGCCAGAGGTGCAGGGGGTTGAGAGGATTCACTGCAGAGTGGGGAGCAGAATAGGCAGATCTGCTGAAACACACTGCTGAGGGGAGCAGCGGGAGAGTCAGGAGAGGTCTGCCGCACCATGTGGGTCACCTCCCTGGCCTGGAATCGAACTCTTGCTACAGTGGCTGTGGATAGCCTCAGAGTGCTGTACTTTCACCTGTTGTGCCAGCAAGGGAGGGTCCTGTTCTGAAATCTTATAGTTCATATATGACAGAAATGTGACAGAAGTTCCAATCCTAAGTTCACATGACATAATCAATGACATGGTATGAAGCCAAAAGAAAATTTTCTGTCAATAATAGGAAATAATTTTTCATCAACCAATTCAGGGAAGACTATTATCTTTTTATTGCTATAGAAAAAGATACTACAAGTAATGATTATATAAAGAATTAATAAGTATGCAATCCATAAAAAAGAGATGTAGAGGAATGGCATTAGAGAAATATACCAGGCAGGTAAGCAATAAATATATATTTTTTATTTCTCCAGGTTTTATATCAGTCAGCTTTTTAAACTTAAAATTTAGTTGTGATTTCCTTTCTCATTCTTAACCAATATTCTTTGTTGCACTGATTTTTCTATTGGCATATTGTATTATTTTTTAAATTGAGGTGTTTTACTAAAGATGGTGCAAAAATTTCAAAAGTTTCAGACTCTAAGCAAGCATCTACCCTTGAGCACCAACAGAGCAGATGGTAAATTCAAGGGGCAGAGAGCAAGAATTTTCCTTTAGATTATATTCATTACAGAGGTCAAGTACAGCCCTCTCCTCAAGCCAGCTGTGCTTTTTAATATCCAATGGTCACTACATACTTTGAAATCCACCTTACATCAGGTGGGCTTTGACTGTAGCCATAAATCTTTAATTGCTGGGATAGGCCTGGAAGACATTTACTTGCATAAAGAATGGGGAGACCTTCTGGGAAAGAACTCTATAAGAGCAGAAGGTGGCCTGCCCCTGTTATAAGTCCTTGTCATTAAAGAGTATTTGTCACTGTTGTGTCATGGACAACATATTTACATATGGCTACTTACACAAGACTCATATGAGTTCTTTACAGAGAAAGAAGCTTCCCTCAAAGCTTTAATATAGCAGGAAGTGAATGAGACCCTTTCTGAGGCATATGAGGGGAAGACTCAGGGCAATTTTAGTATCTCAAGAGCTCCACTGCCTTCCAGCTCTAGCCCGACACTTACACAAACTGGTGTGCAATGGGAAAGAGAGTAAAATGGACACAGCAGAGTAAACTGTCCATGAATATGTGTGGAGACTTCTAGTAATAATAGGCAGGCACACTGAAGAGGACTCAGAAGAGCCTGGCTTAGATCATGTGGACATAAACTAGCACAGTCTGGTTTATTACTAAAACTCTGGTCCAAATTCACATAAGGAGGCACGGGGAAACTAGGGTTATGCTTGTAATAACAGGGTGAGGATTTGGGTTCTTAGGAGTATCACAGTTAAGAAGACACGAGTGTTACCTGCCACAAGTTTGCTTGTAACTGTACCTCTGCTTCCTCATGTGTGGAAATATGGTACTACTCTCAAAAGTCTGATCTCCAAGGTGTGTCTGCTAACTGTACCATTCTAAAGTTCCAAACAAAAATCTTTGTGGGTGGCATCAACCAATTATAAGAGTTTTTTTTTTCTTTTTAAGAACAAAGGGCATATAAGAGAAGTGCTCTTTGCAGTTTCCTCCTAGAAAACTTGGTAGTTCAAATTTAGAGAGTTTGATTATATTTAATTATATTACACACACACACACACACACACACACACGATATTTATCAATATAACAGGGACCTGATTTGCTTTCATCCAGGCTTACCATTTATTGCAGCATCTGGAAATTTGGGAAAGTGTTATTCCATAACCAGTGGAAGATCAGCTCCATGCAGGACCGTTGCTAAGTAAAATAAACTTAGTGGGCCTCCCCTTGTGGCACAGTGGGTTAGAGCACAGCACTGCAAGCAAGCCTCAGCCACTTCAGTGTGAGTTCGATCTCTGGCCCTGGAGGTGACCACATGGCTCGTAAGACCTCTCCTGTTTCACCCGCTGCTCCCCTCAGCAGTGTACCTCGTTGAACTGCCTGTTCTGCTTCCCACTCTGTCTCTGCTGAATCCTCTCACCACCCCTGCATCTCTGGCCTGTACCCCAGTTCTGAATGCATATATAAATAAATCTAAAAAGAAATTTAAAAAGTAAACTTAGTGACTTAAGCTACTGTTTCAGAGACAAGCTAACCCTGATTTGTAGTTTATCAATTATGGTAAGAAAGAGACAGATTTCATGTTGAATTATGGATATTTATTGATCACAAGAGTTGAGACTGGAAGCTTTTTGTATGCTATAGAAAGAAGCCTCCTAGTGCAGCCTTTTTCCATAGTTACTTGTTAACAATCCTGGAGCTTCATTTGACTAAACTGAGCAATAGCTCCAAAGTATTGCCTTACTTGAAATGTATAAAACAGAAGGCCAGAGAGAATTCAGCCTTGTGTTTGAGTACTGAAGTAGCCAGAGGAGCTGATTGCTCTTTATCCTGTCAGAAAGATTATATAGAGATTGTTTCAGTCATGCAAATACCTCAGCTCTCACAGGTCTAGCGAAAGTGACTTGGAATCATGGTAAGAACTGAAAAGCACCTATCAATTTCTAGAAAAACAAACTGAAGACCAGAGAAAACAAGAGACTTTGCTGGTGCGGCATGTCTCCAAAGCACATACAACTGAAATGTGGAGCTGTCGAGGATCCGAAATTCAAAGAAAATGCTTCTGCCAGAACTACTGGACAGAGCAGCGGGGAATGGCTGCAGACACTGTGACCAGAAATGCGGTTAGTAGCTGCCTAGAACCGTGCTGCGTGTCACCTGTCCAACCATTCCAGTTGCCCGCTTAGTCTCCTGGGACTCTACCCCAAACTTCAAACTATGGCTGGCAGTCCCAGGAGAAGGCAGGATGGAGGTACACTGGAATAGCTTCTGTCCTGCCACTATCTTTTCCTATGTGAGGAAAGCATTTTTTTATTGCTTACAAAGTGGATTTGACAGCGTTTCTAGATGCCTTGCAATTAGGCGAATAACACTCTGAAAATTCAAATGAATTTTAATAGGCATTGGAAAGGCTAGAAATGACAATAAGAAATTAGAGAATTGTGAGGGAAATTGAAAATTCTTTGCTATTTAAGATGGCAGACTGGGATTCTCAGGCTCTCGCTTCTCTACTAAGCATGGGTATGGTCAAAGGGAGTATGGAACAAAATGTTGCTCCTGCTCTCTCAAGATGGCGGCCTTCAGAAAGCAGACTCAGATGGAAGGGTTGAAGAAGCAGGCCAAAGGGACACTAAATGAAGACAAAAAGCCCCGGCAAATTGTAGGAAAGTATACAGTGCCCCAAATTGCCTCAAGGCCTCGCCCGCTGACCTAGCAGATGTCTCCTGACATCGCTGACCTCAGTTGGCAGACACAGGCTACTCTTGTTTTTTTCTCCTTTATTTTATTCTTTGTGTGTGTGTGTGTGAATGATCTATTAAAAAGACAAATCTTAAAAAAAAATAATAATAATAACCTCTAAATTTGTTACAGTAAGAAAAACAAGGTGTGTTTTATAAAGATGCTGTGATATAGATCTGTGTGACTGTTGTATCAAAAGCCGTAAGATTCTCTTTCAGAAATGGTCGTTTATATCATTATTCCACATGTTAGAGAAATTTAACATTGGCCCTGAATCCAGTCCTTCTCTCTCCCTCCCCCTCTCTCTCTGTCTTTCTTCCAGCAACTTGGCCACCATATACAGGCTGCTGCTTCCTCCCCGTCTTGCAATCCAACCGTCTTTAACAGCAAAACTTACGCTGGACACAAGCCGGAGAGATACAGAAGGCCTGGCCTTCTCATAGAGGGAGCACCCAAGGATTAGGATCTTCTTTACAAATTTCAGTTTTGCTTTGGTTTTTTTGTTTGTTTGTTTGTTTGTTTTTCCTCATACTTTCTATCTCTTTGTCTTTTTTTATAGTCTAGAAGAATCCTGTGGCTCATTCCTTTTGCCAGCTAATTCATTAAAGTCTTCATTGTTTTATTCTAAAGAACAAAATTAACAATAACAACAACAAATCAAAGTTTAATATTCACAACTATTCTTTATACCCCTCTGTACACTTTCTCCCACCACCTACCCTCTTAACTTTTGGTAACCTCATCTGAACTAAACCTTTGTCAGTTCAGTTGTTTTGTTTACTTATATTAAACTTGCATATGAAATCAGCTAATACTTTGTCTTTCTGACTTTCACTTTGCATAATACCAATTTCCAATTTCTTCCATTTTCCTGCAATTGACAAACTTTTATCTTTCCTTATTGCTAAATAGTATTCCACTGTATGTATACTACATCTTTATCCAACCCTCTGTGAACACTTAGGTTATTCACACAACCTAGTTACTATAAATAAGGTTGTAGCAAACATTGTGAAGCATAATTTTTGAGTTGATGTTTTCAGATGTTTTGCATAAATACCCAACAGCGGGGTCGCTGGATACATGGTTTTCCTATTTTTTGTTTTAAAGTCTTAATAGCAGCACATTAATATTTCCACCAACAGTGTGTGAGTTGTCCAAGAGCACTGTGTACTTTCCCACAAGGTGCCTGACCCCTTGTCTTCATGTAGCATCCCTTGGGCCTACTTCTCCAACCCCTCCTGTGCCTTCTGAAGGCCACCTTGAGAGAGCATACATCCTCACCCACAATTGTTCTTAGGAGCACTGACTTTTCTTGAAATCACTCTCATATATGGCAAAAGTTGTATTTGTTTGTGGCAGAGAAACAGCAAGTACTTGATAAAGAGATAAAGAAAACTGCTCTGAGCTGCTGTGACAAGTGCCTATGTGTTCTCCTCCTGGTGCCATAGGCCTTGCACACATGCCAGTTCCCTAATTTCATCTTGAAAAGCCCACTTCTAAAGACTTTGCCCTCAGTTTATCTCTTACATTTTTTCTGTGCAATGCCACTTCTAAGGAAATGATGCAGAAGATTCGGAAAAATGAGGTTTAGACTAGTGAATCTCAAACTTGGCTGCACACTGGAATCATCTGGGGAACTTTGTAAACATACCCATGCCTGACTCCCATTCCAGACCAAATAAGTCAGCATCCCAGGCTAGGACCAGAGCACGTTAAAACTAGTACAGGTCAAGGCATCCTCCAGCTCTGAGAGTTTAATCAGTGATTCTCAAACTTTGTTCAAGTTCAAAGCTATTTTCTTTGTATTTCAGCTCTTCAGAAGCCCTAGAGCCTAGCTGAGCACTTTAAGGAGCTTTTTAGAAAGCCCAAAGCTCAAATCTCTCCCTGTTATCAATCAGAATTTCTGGGGCCAGGAATCAAGCTTCAGAATTTTTCAAGACCTTTTTTCAGATGCTTCCAAAGTTTAGCCAAATCTGAAAGTCAATTTATTAAGTGGACACAGCTCAACCTCAACAGCAGGATCTGTGTGGGGCATTGAAAAGTGGACCATCTTCCAAGTCAGGGGCAAGAAACCAGCGGAGCTGGCTGGAGCCTCGCTGGAGGTATTAACAAATCTAAAGATAGAATGTGTCACCCAAAGGGAGATGCTTGCACGGAAAGAAAAAGTGGGAGTCAGATAGGAAGGAGTGGCCAAGGGGAGTGCACGGGGGAGCTTACAGGAACATCCAGTCCTGTCTCTTTGGCAGGTCTGTCTCCAAAGAAGAGCTAAAGGCATGAGCTTAAGAAAATTTGACACCCTTTGACATTAAAACTCTAATATCCCCCACTCGGGCTGTGTACCCAAGCTGCATTATCATTAAAAACTATCTTCCTTTTTAGTTTTCTACTGGGAGAATACACATTAGTCAAGGTGTCACAAATGCCCATTCTGCTTAGACGTTCTTATTTCTCATTGCAAATTAATATAGTGTGGTTTCAAGTCACATCGCAGTTTTATGAGATTCTGACTGATGTGAATCTGTCCCTGAGAATCTGATCCACTCAAACATGTTGATAAAGTCCAGTTTCCAAGCCTACAAATCAATTTCACGAAAGTGGCACCATCTCAAAATTCTTGACACTTAGCATACAGCCTTTTCATGGTAGTTTTCCACCAGATTGGGAGCTTTGGGAACACAGGATCTCTGTTTTATTCTTCCTTGTATCACACTCCCAGCTTAAAGCTGGGACATTATAGGCAAGGGTGAGCATCTAAATATTTATATGCATGCCAGCAACATTACCCTTTCTGTAAAATGCCAGCCCTCACCCCCGAGCAAAGCACTAGAAGCTCCTGTAGTGCCAGATGCAAATCTTGTGAGTACTTGGTCTTAGGGGATTCCCCGGGTGCTGGGGAAGGGAATGACAAAACTGGGGCAGCGGGGGTCCCTGGGAAGACTCAGGAAAAATGTCATTTTACTGATCAATATAGAAATGTTTTATTATTTAAAAAACTAGTTGACATGGCTGTCTATACTAGCATGGAACAGCTGGGTATAAGCGAACATAAGCTTCATTTGTAAGTAGCAAGCTTTTGTAGATTAAGTTACTACCCCTCACGAAAGCATCTTGCCCATGGCTGGTGATACTCCATTTCCTGCTCACCCACAGCAGACGCCTAAGACGTCCCTTCCCAGAGCATCTTGACCTCGGAGCATACAGAGAGTGACTAAGTGTGGTCTTAGCATTAGATCATGTATCCTTGGGAGCTGGCTCAGTCTAGTGGCTGGGACTTGAGGGATAAGAAGGGAAAGGAGAGAGGGATAAGAAGGGAAAGGAGAATGGCCTCCTTAGAGGATTAAGACTACAAAGCATAGGCCTACTTGAGCTTTACTTTAAAAAGAGGTTACAAAAGCCTCATGTCTTTTGCAACTGTGAAATTCCCTGGGCAAAAACATTGTTCTTTGCATAGTATTCAAAAACTATGTTCTCATACGAAAGCAAAAAAAAAAAAAAAAAAATTCATTAGTTTAATATTTGTGGCATGGTAGCTACAAATCTCCTGATCCGAGAAGAATAAAGCTTCTGATCCCCTTGTAAGTGGGATCTACTGTGATTTCCTGACAAAGCAACTGTCTAAGAACTGCCTCTTTAGCATTCTATTCGAACCCTCTCCTACATTTGATATTCTGTGACAAGTGATTGTTGGGGGATGTCACTGGGTGAAAACACTGAAAAAAACACTTGTTTAGCATGTCATTCCTGCTTTGTTATTCTGGTGCCGACTTGTCCATTGCCCTCCTCGGGGCACTTTAAAGGGCCATGTGCAACCAATGAAATAGAAAGATCTAAAGGGTTCTTTGTGGTTGTGTTGTTATAATTAAGTATGAAAATATGTTCCTTCGCCGTTCATCGTTCTGTTCAAAGCTTTGGCTTTTCAGTCCTTTTCCCCAGCTATCTTATTGTCCCTTCCCCGCCACTCCCCAGTCTCCACCTTTCTAAATTTTAGGGAACTGTCCCATATGTTATTGAGAAATCTAGTCTAGACATGTATTTAGAGAAGGTTGCTGTTCCTTCTAAAACAGTTCATACTTCCCCTAATACACAGATTCTTTCACTGCTTTTGGGTGACATAGGATTAAAGGAAGGATGGCTTGGTATTGCTAATGATGAAGAAGGTGAACACAGATCACAGAAGGAGGACCCCAATCATGTTACAGAGCCAAGCGATCCCCAGGACTCTAAAGATGGGCTACCATGACAGGACATTTGTTTCCAAGTTAGTGGTTTGTTATCATCTTCCAGACATCTCAAAAAGCTCTAGGCTGAGATGAAAACAGAGTTTCATTATCCAAGAGGAAAAATGTATTATATCTTGAGCCCACAGAGTCCAGCACATGAACTGGACTGTCAGCGTACTCTCGTGCCAGCTGGTTCAGTGGGGAGAAGTGAGAATGTTAATAAACACGCTAATGAAAGGAAGTTGTTGGATAGTAATTAACATATGCCATTAGTATCTGTCCCTTTGGCCAGACACTGCAGACAGGCTGAAACCATACATACAAATGAGTAGGTCTGCAAGAACCATGTGGGGAAGAAAGGGGGACAGTGTCATTGTGAGCGGCTGGTGTTGTCAGCAGCTTTAAATCACAGGCCACTTAGTAACAAAAACAGGGGAGGCTTTTGTTTTCTGGAACAATCATGTGACTGAAATTTTTTTTAATTTTAACAAACATTTCTTCATTCTGCTTACTTTTCTTTTACCTCAAAACTTTCTGTATATAGCCTTCCTTTATTTTTTTTAAGGGTAAACACTGACTTGGCTTTTTTCTCCTAAATCAGTGAATACAGAACTACAATTTAGGGGTTTTTGTTTTTAAACCACAATTTCCTAATCTCTCCAGGAAGAGAGGCAATTCCATGGGTCTCAGGAATACCCTAATAGTCACAGTTCTCAAGACTAACATGATTCTTTTCTAGTTGACCTAAAGTGGCTTATAAATCATCCCGACCACTCCAAATGCTGCCTGTCACAGAGGCAGTGAGAAATAGAAACACAGGGGCCAGTCAGCTTCAACAGCCACTTTTTTAACAAGGGGAAGCCAAGGTCCAAAAAAGTGAACAAATGTTCCCTACATCACAGACCTGGTCTACTGACCATCAGTCAAGTGTTTTACATCCACAGTACCCAAATCTCTTTGACCGTGACTTAGGATGGGTTATCCCCTACTACTCTGGGGGGGTGAGGTGTGGAATGACACAGAGGGTTAAGGCACAGCACTCAGAAGCTAAAGCCACTTTAGCATGAGTTCGATACCTGCCCCGAGGTGATCCACATAGCGCAGCAGACCTCTCCTGACCCGCCCGCTGCCGCACTCAGTAGGGTATTTCATTGACCTGCCTGTTCTGCTCCCCACTCTGTCTCTGGTGAATCCAATCACTGTCCCTGTACCCCAGTTCTGCATGCATAAATGAATCTTTTTTTTAAAAAAAGAGACCAACCACATTTGAGTCCTTCTTTGCATGTGTTAATTTGCTGAGTGTATATATATGTTCAGGGAAGAAACAACATTTGAGAAGGACCAGGAGCAATGAAGTTTGGGGCTACTTGGCAATGAGATACTAGAAGGAGTCAAAACTAGAACATCAGCAGAAAAAGACAAGAACCAGAGATCAGAGAAGGTTAAAGGATGAGTTGACAAGGAAGACTGACACCACAAATAAGTAAGTAGACACCTCTGAAAAAAGTAGCATGTGAGGGATAGCAAATAATTTCCCGATGAGATTAATTTGAATATTTTTGTACTCTGAAAAAAAAAGCATCTTAAACTAGTTATAGAATAACTTAATAATTAAATCACTTTCAATCATTAAGTTTTGTTTTTAATGCAACATGTTAGCGTTAAATGAGTAGCATCCACTTGCTAAAACAGATCTAGCAAAAATTCTGTTTGCATTTTTTCATTAGTAGTTGATTTAACCCCCGACTGTAATTGAAAAAGGGCTCTATTTGGCAATGGGTTAACACTGTCTTACTTGAAGAATATTCTGTGGAGGAGTGAGAGTACTGTCTTCCTCATTAGCTTCACACCAAGAAACTCAGTCATCAGGGAGAACTTCCCAGAAAGAGAAGGCAACTCGAAATTGTCAGAGTGCTGAGGACTCTGAGAGAAACTTTAGCTGCTTTAATGGTAACTCAGGCAACCCTTTTCTCTAATCAAATTGGTCCTTCTCTCAACTGGCGATGTCATTTATTCATTCAATTATTTGTTCGAAGACCTCTACTGAGACCTTCTTGGTGCTGGATGGGATGCTAGAGCATGGGCTTCATCATCTTTGAACATGGCAGATGACAGTCTGTTGGCAGTCTGTCTCATGTAGAGTCTGATTTTCTGTCCTCTCCCTTGGGGGAGGGGAGCTCCAGGTCCCCCCTCCAATTAGTCTTCTTGCCATGTTGCACATTTTGAGTTGACCACGTGAAAATACCATAGGAAGAAAAGTGGTTTTTGCAGGAGAGACTCAAGTTGCACATCTCTCTTTATTTTCATTCAAAATGATTCTAACAACTAAGGACATGTGGTGGTCAGGAGCGCTCAATTACTTAACTAGTTCCATCTACCTTTGGTAGCAGTTACTGGATGATTTCCTCATTGTCAGCGATAGTGAATGGTTTTGGAAACTAACTTATGTGATGCTGTAATTGGAATGAAGGTATCATTCAAAGGAATACTTTTATGATTCTTGTCTTTAGAGAAAAACAAAATCTTTTATTTTTGTGACATTTTAGACTTAACAAAAAAGTTGCAAAAATACTTTGAAAGAGTTCCTATACAGTCTTTATTCAACTTTCTTTAATGTTAACACCTTACATATTTTGGTACAACTAGAAAAATTAAGAAGTAGGGGCCACCCAGGTAGAGCAGGGTTAAAAATCTCAGCACTTGCAAGGTATCAACAACCATGCAACATGAGTTTAACCCCTGGCCAGGGAACTGACCCACATAGTGCAGCCTGTCTCGCTCGCTGCTCCCCTTAACAGTATATGTCAGCGGATCTGCCTGTTGTGCTCCCCACTCTGACTCTGATGAATCCTCTCACCCCCTGCACCACTGGCCTACACCACAGTACTTGTATGCATCAATTAACAAAAATAAATATATTTTTTTAAAAATTAAGAAATATTGTTAATACAATACTATTAACTAAAGTATTAGATTTTCCCAGTTTTTCCATAATGTCCTTTTTTACAGGATGCCTCACTGCATTTAGTTGTCATGTCTCCTAAGAACAGCATGGAGCTAAGAGGCCTTTCACAATGTGTTATATCAAGGAATAAATAATATTTGTGTCTTAAGTACCAGTATGTTAACATTGATCATTTGGTTAAGGTGATATCTGCCAGATTTCTCTATAATCCCTTTCTCCTTAAATTTTTACCCACTGATTTTAGTTTTCATAAGTAGTTATTGCCTTTTATAACTATTATATGGTGTTCAAATGATTCTATGAAACTCTTCTACATTCATTAATTTGAATTCTTCAGGAAGGAAGAGTTATCCTTCCTTTTCCATTTATTCATTTATCACACTATTGACTCATGGATATTTCTTTTATTCTTTGCATTATAATCCAATATTATGGCTCACGTTGTTCCAGCTTTGGCTATTAGAAGTTCTTGTTGTTTTCAATAATTTCCCCTCCTAATTTTTCAGTGGTTCCTTATTTTGTAGCACAAGATACTTGAGACACATTTCATATTTCTTTGCCCCAGTCCTGGAATCAACCACTTCTCTTAGGAAATGTGATTCTTACTGGAATCAAATTTGTGATTTTCATTGGAAAATGGTATTTACTAACCAAGATCTGAGTGGTAGCTGAGCTAATCTACTAGGTGAGTCAACAGAGGCAGGAAAACAGTGTTTGTCTGTCTGTCTGTCTATGTATCTATCTATTACTGAGTGGCATTTATCTATCTACCTAGATAGATACATACATACATATATCAGCTTATGGATAGAGACAAGGATACTTTTACTTCTGTACGCAGCTATTCTACCCTCTCTCCACATATATTCTGCAACGTCTGCAGATATTTTAGAGGGGGTAGATCTAGTGGGTAAAAGCCAGAGATTCTGCAATACACAGGACAGGCCAAACAACAAAGAACTGTCCTGCTCCCAATGTCAAGGGTGCTGATTTGAGAAGCCCTGATCTGTTTTAACACATATTGCAAACATAGGACTTCATTTGGAAACCTCTGATCCAATCCAGCACCACAGTGTTTATTCTAGAATTTCTCCTTTGCTGTTTTCTACATTTTTTCCCCAAAGTGGGGAACCTGGCTGTCATCTACACTATATTTTCTGATATTTATTCAATACTGGTGTACCGATAGAATAGTAGTTTCATATGCTCACCCAAGCCTCATGAGAGGTAAGTTTACTCACTAAAATAACATGTAATGTTTGTTACTGGACTGTGATGACGGCACACGGGTGAACTGGCGGTGGGAAACGCATGGGGACTATAACTGAGATGAAAAAAATGCACTAAATGAAGAATGGTGTAAAAAAACTAAAAAAAATTTTGAAAAATAATGTATAATATTGGTGTATGATTCTTTTTTTGTCTTTAGCCTTACAGGATCTATTCAAGATACCATTTTCCAAAGTTACATAAGTTGTCTCTTTTCGTTCTTATCCCTGTAAGCCAGATCACAGCATTCATTTGCTGTTAGATTCATTTACCAGTCTGCATGAAATCTTGGGCCTCTGCAATATCTGGCTGATTATTATTTTACCTGAAGAGAGTAAAAATCATTCTTTGAATTAGAATAAAATTCATATAGTTCCATGGATTTCAGAAATGCTGAGTCATGTACCCCATCACGGTAAGGTACAGGACAATCACAGCCCCCCAAATTCCCTTTGTGCTGTCCTGCTCCCACCCACACTGTTAGAGTTTCACTTCTTGGAAATGTCAATGAATTAGAACCATACAATAGGTAGCCTTTGGTTCTAGCTTCTTTCACTAAGCAAAAGTTACTGAAGATTTATCCATGGATTCATCAATCATTTGGTCCTGTTTATTACTGATGGTATTCTATGCTACAGACATATCACAGTTTATGTATCCATCAGTTGAAGGGTAGCTGAACTGTCTGCAGTTTGAGAAAAACTGCCAAGGACCACCACGTATAGATTTGCAGAGGCATAAATTTTCAGTTGACTAGGGTAAATATTTAGGAGTGGCTTTGCTGAATTGGATGGTAAGTACATGTCTAACTTTGTAAGAAACTAGCAAACTATTTCCCAAGCGGCTGTATGTTGTGAATTCCCACCAATAAGAATTCACCCTGATCAGCAGTGGGTGTTATTCTCTTTTCTTCCTCTTTGTGAGCCATTCTCAAAGTATATAGTAATAAATGCTGTGATTTCAGTGTGTGTGTCTCATGCTCAATGCTGCCTGCTAATTAGCCACCTGAATGTCTTCTTCAGTGAATTGTCTTTTGCAATTTTTTGCCTGTCCTTTCTCTTCTCATTTTTATGGACACTAAACTCTCAACCCTATTCCTGTTGCTGAAATGCCCTGTTATGAGAGCTTTCTCAGTCTACCTCCCCCCAGTATGATCACAGATTCTTCTGGGTGTCCCCCCACCCCAGGAAAAGCGGCTTCTTCTGTTCTACTTTTCTCTATTTACAGATCTTAGTTATACTTTGATGTTGATCTAGATCGAGTTGATATGACTCCCTAGGGAATATGGCTTCAGTATATTCTCTAGTGACATGGTCCATTATTACTCCAAGAGAGTTGTGGGACATGGACATTTTTTGGGGGGGAAGAAGGTTCCCGGGGGGGGGTTCAGTGTTAAGTGCTGAATTTCAGGGCAAGTGTCTGAGACACAGTTGGGTGATATCTTTGTGAGTATGTTGGGGAAGGATCAAATTAATATTTCCACAGGAATCCTGACTTATGGAAGTATTTGGACCGACCTCACTCTCTAGGGTAAAATTTCATGAATCATAATTCAAATACAATTGAAGGGAGGGAGTGGAGGGAAAGCTAACATGTGCCAGAGAGTTGTATTTATTAATTCACTGAACCCTCATACCTCTATGAAGTCATTTACTCCCATTTGACAGATAAGAAAACTGCAAGGACGAGAATTACAGAGCTAGTAATTTACAGGACCTCGGTTACTTCCCAGGACTGAGTCTTCAACTTTCGTTCTTTTCACAGTACTATTTTAGTGTCTCAGGATTTGATTTACACATAATATTGGAAGTTCTATTTTAAGAAGGTGGTAGTTTAGAGAATCAAGAAATTCTGAGAGGTGGGATTCTGCTATGATAAGCTCGGGAAGGACAGAATTTATATCTAATTCTCAATGATTGGCTTTGTGAATTTGGAAAAATAACTGAATATGCTTTTGCTTTAGTTTGCCTCTCTTTATTAAACAGTTTTGACTGCATGTCCCATCAGTAAATAATTGTTTGAGCATGCTCATGCATAAAAAGTTTCTCCATGAGCCTACAGAAACATAAAACTCATTAACATATTAGGTATATTTTTTAAATTACAAAAATAGAAATTCCAAAAGGTTGAGACAAATATAAAATAACCATAACTCTGCTCTCACTCATATTTTTAGTTGGGACCATGTGATGAATTAGATTGTCCTTATTTTTCCTTCTTGTGACAGATGAATAAAAGAGGTGTCTGTTCTAGTATATTCTTATTTACTTATGTTCTTATGTTTTCCTTTGTTTTATGCTCTGATTCCATTAGAGAAATATTTTCATAACATTTGCCTAACTTTATCATGTTTAGTTTTCTCAAGTTTTGGTTACAAAACCTGTAAAAGAACCTGCCACACATAAATTGCAGTGTGCTTGATAGCCTTAAAAGTAAATAAGTTATGGGCCCTCCCTGGTGGCGCAGCGGGTTAAAGCACAGCACTGAGAATCTAAAGCCGCTTTCGCACGAGTTCGATTCCCGCCTGCCCCGGAGGTGACCACATGGCGTGGCAGACCTCTACTGACCCGCCCGCTGCTCCCCTCAGCAGTGTACTTCATTAATCTGCCTGTTCTGCTCCCCACTCTGTCTCTGGTGAAGCCTCTCACCGCCCCTGAGCCCCTGTACCCCAGTTCTGTATGCACAAATAAATAAATCTTTAAAAAAAAATTAGCTTTAAAAGTAAATAAGTTATGCTGATGCTTTTAACCTCCCAAACTATGAGGTTGCCTCTGTTTTTCTTGCCTGTCTTTTAGAGCACCCGATGCTCTGACATCTGAGCTGAGAGAGGAGACTAGTGCCAACCCACTTAACCCATTTATTAAATAGTATTAGTTTCATTTCAGTTTTACTTTAAATGTTAAAAATCTTATGTTGAAATATGTCTTACTGTGAGCCAAAAGATTGTTTTTTATGTCTACTAAATACAAATACTTCATTTTAGAGACCACTGATCTAAAAAAAAAATGAATATATGTTTTCCCCCAAATCAGGGGAACTTAGGAATGGATGGTATAAATTCCATCACATTTTGTTGAATTACTGAGTGAAAGGATTAAAAAATTTTTGGATCTCTAAACTAAAATTGCTGCAGGAATGGAGAAAATCCATTGTGTCTGATAGTAACCAAAGCATAGAACCCAATGAAGTGGAATTTCTGAAGCCAACCTGTTTCCTGATGTACCTATGACATTGTGGTCAGTCTTAAGACAGATGAAGGAGGCTACTTTAATGGCACTACTACTGGTAAAGGAATCCCAATGAGTCTAAGAGCTATTCTAAGTATCCTTTGAATTCTCTTTCCTATCCTAGAATATCTGAGTCACTTTAAAAAATCAACTTGCTCTAGAACAAGCTGGACTTAGGTCTCCCAGACAGAGCAATACCAGACTGGCCAGGATAAGACCAGCCAAGGCCTACTCCTAGGAGCAGTCCCCTGGTGAGCCTGCACTGAGTTCCATCCGACCCAAGGGTTTTGGATGGAAATGAGTCAACTTCAGGAATGCAGTTAATTCTACATTTAGTCCCAAGTTAGTCACCACAGCAAATAGCAATAGAACCATGATGCTTACTCCACCGCTTTTGAGCTACAACCATGACCAGGGGAAGGACCAGACCAGTGTGAGTTAAATCAGGAGCCTTCAAACCAGGCAAGTCCCAAACACTGCTTCAAGGCCTGACCTACTTTAGTGCTACTGAAAGCAAGTGTTTCCTGGCTTTATGGAAAGTTGCTCTCAGTTGTAGCTGAAAAAAAAAAAATTGTCCCAATGTAAAAGTACAAGATAAACCTGAACTGAGATGGGAGGAAATGAAATTTAAGATACTTGAAGAAATCTAGGCATTAACAGAAAGAGTATTAAAATGCAAATGACCGGCCCTCCCTGGTGGCGCAGCGGGTTAAAGCACAGCACTGAGAATCTGAAGCCACTTCCGCATAAGTTCGATTCCCGCCTGCCCGGAGGAGACCACATGGCGAGCCAGACCTCTCCTGACCCGCCCGCTGCTTCCCTCAGCAGTGTACTTCTTCGATCTGCCTGTTCTGCTCCCCACTCTGTCTCTGGTGAAGCTTCTCACCGCCCCTGAGCCTCTGGCCTGTACCCCAGTTCTGTATGCACAAATAGATAAATCTTTAAAAAAAAAAAATGCAAATGACCTGGAGGTAATGAAATTTCCAGTCTCTAACATATAGTTCAAGTCCACTAGACTTCTACAGCTAAAATGAGCAAGTCAATGAACAAATGTAGTCCTTCCATTTGGGGGGAAATTAAATAGTACTTTTTTGGGGGGCTAGGAAATTCTGCATATCTTTTCATTTAAATTAATAGGACATATAATTAAAATCTCTTTTTCCAACGCATCCCTCTAGCCATTCAATACCTCTTCATCACAAAGGATGCTGGGACAGTTCATCTTTATTGGCCAACAAATATAAGTTGGTCTGCCTTATGGGTAAGGGCAGTAATCCAAAAACAAATCCCAGTAAAATGGAAAAGTTGTGAATGAAGCCTTTTTTGTAAAAGAGAATTCTTCCATGTAGTCATTAGATAGCATCACAAGTAGCTTATCTTGGGATAACTTAAAACTAGTTCTATGATAAGATATGAAGCTCAAGGAAAAACCATAGATGTTACCAGTACTCAGAAGATAAAACTTTTTTTGACAGAATGAGATGTGATTTCACAGCTTACATTCTTTTGACTTTCTATAGGATGTCTGGAGGCTCCTGACTTTGAGAATCTTCCTATAAGTGAGTGAGTTGGGGGTTGGCATCTGGCTTGACCGGAATTTCCCAGGCACAGCTGGCCCTAATTATTATGAGATCACACTTTTCTTGGCACTTGGGTGTTCCAAACGTTTGGGTGTGAAATCTAGTCATGTCCCTTGAATCTTTCCTTTCTTCAGATCGCATTTTAGATTCTTCCATGGAAGAAGCTCTTCCATCCTTATCATCACTCTGTCCCAGGTGCCAAAGGAACCCAAGATCTGATCAGTAATAATTTGAACGACTGTCAGTTATCTCCTTCCTCAGACGTAGGCAAGAGGTGAGGCAGAGCTTGCTGCTTTAGCCTGTTGTGCATGCTTCATCTCCCTTGATAATCAATACTTACTCACCCCTCTTTTTAATTTAACAAATATCATAACATAGAACTAACATCTTTTTTTTTTGGAACTCACATCTTATATAACTGTTTTGTACACCTCCTAGTTCCAACCATTCCAGAAACCATCTTTAATTTTTTAAAGGGGTGGTAGAGGAAGATTTACTAGACAAAAATGTATAAATGTACCAATATAAGTGAATAGAGTTGTTCAAGTGTCGCAGGGAGCTTCCAGCCTTGGCTTATAAAACCCTGTAATGTCTCTATGCTACAGTCATTCACACTACCATCCCCATAGTAATTCACTTTAATTTGAATAATAAGTGCATGTGTCTTAAGCTTTCTATGCATTGTGACAACAAATGACAATGGAAAATGGTAAAATATCATTTCTTGTGATCAACTCATAGCCTGTGGGAGCCTAAACATTTTCCAGGCTGGTCTTTTCCAAAGTTCCATTGTTTGCATAACACCTTTATAAATTTCATGGAATTTAAAACTTTAATCCAAATCATGTTGTTTATAGTTAAGGGCCAATTAGTTCTAGAATACTTGTTACCAAAAAATAGAGGTATTCTCTATCCCTTGAAGTTACTCCTTTCAGTATCTGGCAATTATTATTTTCATGTTTACCTTTAATTCTTTATTTAAAAAAGTGTCCTTAGAGTTCTACTTGATTTTTTATTTTTGCATTATTTACTGACTTCCTACTGTGATGATTCAAATTAAGCTTGATTTCAAAAGTCCCTACACAATCCTTACCCCCATTCATCATTTCCTGTTCTTCCAACATAGACAGTTGGGTAAAATCAATACTCAGTTGACATTAATGGTTAAGAAATTGTTGACATTTGAGCCACGGAGTCAACTATAATGAGTTTTCCTTTTCTACACAGCTTTTTGTGTCTTGGAAAACACGCAGCAGAGTTAATAATAATACTATGGTTTCACAAGATTTTTTAAATAGTTTTCACTAATGTATTTCCAAACTTTCCCTTCATTGCATAAATCTTCTGCCAGCATTCATATCCTTGGTGTCCCAACATGGAGAGGTAGACTCTAGCTGTGAGGTGTAGTGGAGGGTGTTCTACTGGTTTTTCAACAGATTTTTTTTAAGATTTATTATTTATTGATGCATATAGAACTGGGGTACAGGCCAGACATGCAGGGGCGGTAAGAGGCTTCACCAGAGACAGAGTGGGGAGCAGACAGGCAGATGGACAAAGTGCACTGCTGAGGGGAGCAGCGGGCGGGTCAGGAGAGGTCTGCCGTGCCAGGTGGATCAGCTCCAGGGTGGGGATCGAACTCATGCGGAAGTGGCTTAAGCTTCTTAGTGCTGTGCTTTAACCCGCTACACCACCAAGGAGAGCCCATTAAACAGACTTTTAACCACATTTTTCTGTTTTTAACCTTACCTTCCCACCTCTACTTCCAGAGTAACTGATGCTACAAACTCATAGACCACTCAGAGGTTTTGAAGTGCAAATCAAATTGCTCCTCATCTTCACCTACTGGGAAAGTATCCTGTTTTTTTGAATTGGCTGCTCAGTTATCCCACAGTCCTTCATTTCTAGTTTCCAAAATTTTGTTGCTACATTATTTCTCTCACTTCATTTGTACTATTATGTGCAAAGTATGTGCTACTGTGTATGCTTTAAAACAAATCCTTCTAAACATACCATTTTAAATTGAAAGTAGTATTGGCTTTTTTCCCTCACTTAATATTGGCTTAACTATAGTTTACATAATATTTTTCTTTATGCTGACTTAGTTTTTATATTTAATTCATTATTAATATTCATTAAATTATAATTATATTTTGTACCCTTCCTGGTGGCACAATGGGTTAAAGCACAGCACTGTCAAGCTATCCACAGCCACTGCAGCACAAGTTCGATCCCCAACCAGGATGGTGCAGCAGACCTCTCCTGTCCTACCCACTTTCCCCTTCAGCAGTGTATTTAAGTACATCATCCTGTTCTGATCTCCACTCTGTCTCTGGTGAATCCTCTCACCCTATACCCCAGTTCTTGTATGCATAAATAAATAAATCTTTAAAAAATATTTTAAAATTTGGTGATGGGAAACCCAAGGGGATTGCAACTGAGATGGAAAAATGCACAAAAATATGTAAAAATAAACTATTATAAAAAATTTTTTAAATATTTAAATTAGGGTTATATTTTCTAAAATAGTTTTATTTTCTAGAACACATTCATATAAATTAAGTAGGAAAAAATCTGATCAGCAGTGGCAATGCACTCCATTTAAGGAAACACTTGTCTAAAGTACAAACAGAGGCCTGGGGAGGATACATTGCCTTGATTGATGTCAGTAAATGACAAAACTAGGACATTCTTTGGGTATTCTGAATCCCCTGCTTGTTCTTTACCACTAAACCAGTCTGGCTGGGCCTTTATCTAGATGCTCTCATTAATTATATATCTTACTTCTCTATGCTATCCACTCTCACTTAGCATGTTAAACCACTATCGATTATTCAGTCCATAAGAAACAGAACTATAAACTGTGACTTGTTAAAGTCATAGTTCCAAATAAGACCCACTTGTAGTCCTGAATAGGGAGATACATTAGTGGAAAAATCAGTGAGGTCAGTATTATTTTCTACTCATCTGACAAGAATGGTTATTAAGTAAGTAAGTTTTCCATTGTGGTTTCCAAAAGTCTTATTCATTCCACAATGAATAAGGAAGGGCACCAGAAATATGTATGCTCTTTTATTTGCAATATACTCGAGACCGACAAGTCACAGAAACCTTACATATTTTCCCCAACAGAAGGTAGTACAGTTTATAAGTGGCAGCATCAGATTGTAAACACATTTCCCCCCCAAACCCATCATTTAAATAGAAATGGCCCAAAGCCAGCATTACTTCAAGTACAGGAATTCTCACATAGTTTATCCTCACCAACAAATTCCACAGTACCGAATTTAGCTTGGTGAGACCAGCATGATGCTGAAAATACTTCCTGTGCTGTTACTTGGCAATGTTTAATAAAAGAGGAGCAGATGTTGAACTCCAGAGACAGGTTAAATTTTGAAATTACAAATGTCTGTATAGCTAATTAAAGCCAGAAAGACACAAATTTGAAAATGACAAAATCATTGAACGAGCACTGTAGAGTTTAACAGGACTTGATCAGAATGATATATTTTGGTCCCCTGGAAGGTACAAATTATACATTTTAACATAAAACAGTGTAACTTTAAATAACAGTATTCTACTTTATGTATAGTGAAGGAAAAAAGTATAAAATTTAAGAATCATACAGCAGTATATTTCTGGTTTTTCCTTCTTGTTTTTGTGCTAATTTCATGCTTTTTGTTCCAACATCCAAAACCACAGTATGCTGATTATTTTACTTTAAACAGTCAACCATCTTTTAAAGAAACTGTGCACGTATTTGCCATTTCTGGCACTCTTCAGTCATTTATGTCGAGTCTTTTCTTGTATGATATCCTATCTAAATAACTTCCAGAGGTATTTCTTATAGTGAAAGATTTCACTATAGATTTCACTAAAGGTGATGAAATCTCACCTTTGCTTGAAATGTTTCATTTTCTCTTTTTGAAGCATGTTCAATGGATATTAATTTCAAGATTGACAGTTTATCTTTCATCCCTTAAAAGATACAGCTCTGCTATCTCCTGGATTACATAATTTCTGACAAGCCTGCTGTCATTTTAGCTCTCAGTTATATAACATGTTCCATTTCCTCTGGCTGTTTTTAAGATTTTTCGTTATCACTGATTTTTAATAATTTGACTACGACAAGGTTTTCGTAAAGTTGGTATTTGTTGAACTGTCAGCTTAAAGTTTTCATTAAAGTTACAACATTTTTATTCATTATTTTTTCAAATGTTTCTCCCCCACACCATACAATTTTTCTTTTTTTTTTAGTTCACACATTCGTTTAACTTTTCAGTTTTTGAAGAAACTTCATACTGTTTTCCATGATTGCACCCGTTTATATTCCCAACAATAGTGCACAAGTGTTCTTTTCTCTACACATTCTTACTAATCCTTGTTATTGCCTATCTTTTTTATGACTATTAATGATATATCATTATTATTTTTAAAGATTTACTTATTTATGCATACAGAACTGGGGTGCAGGTCTTTTTAATATAATCAGTTTATCTTCTCATCATGTTTGTTTTCCTCTATCATTTTGTATCCTGGTTATGAGTAATATTTTCCCACCTTTTTGCATGTCTGGTAATTCTTAACTAAATGGCTGGTACTGTAGTTCTACACTGTTGTTTGCTGGATTTTGTTGTTCTCTCTTAAACAGTGCTAAGTTTTATTATGATGCAGGGTTAAAGCTATCTGTGATCAACTGAATCCATTCAGAGCTTGATTTTAAACTTTGTTACAGTGTTGAAAGCAGATTTTTTTTTTCTTTTCCGGGGTTTATTCTGCCCACTGCTAAGGTAGAACAAAATAAGGAGAATTTCTCTTCTGTGGACTCGTAAAATGTCTTTCTACTCTCGCTGGTGGGAACACCAACTATTTTGAGCCCAGAAAATGTGTCCAGACTGCTGCTTTTTGGTGATTCTTCCCTCTCATGTGTCCACAGATCAGTCAGCTTTAAGGTAACCCCTCTGCAAATCTCTGGAGCTTGCTCTCTCAAGCTCAACTCTTTGTGGTACATGGACACAGAAATTCCAGTGGCTTTGACCTCCCTCATCTGGACCTCTAGCTCCTCATTGCAATAAAACTGTTCAAGTCTGTTTCTCCTTCCATGCACTGCAATCTGGATACTGCCACCAGACAGTAACCTCAGGTAATTACAGGATGCACCTCTTCCCTACCACCCCCTCAAGGCTACATAGTTCTATGTTGCCAGTTCTTTTATATCTGTAAACTATTGCTTCACGTATTTCATCCCACTATGTTGTCATTTAAGGCAGGAGGCAAATTCAATTCCTATTATTCCATCAGACCATGGAGTCTTCTGTCCCCCTCCAATGATTATAATCTGAACCCAGTTCCTAGTTACTTTATCTTGGCCACATGAAACACTCTTTCTGTTCCCCTCTAATGACTGCAGGTAGTTAGGAAAAAATTTTGTCACTTTCAAATCATATTCATTTTGACCACTTTCCCTATAAAGCTATAGTTTCTCATCAAGTTTTAAGATGCATTAATAATGATTGATCATGCTGAAAATTTCATTTCAGTTAAATTCAGTTATATTACAGTCATTTTTCTAGTCCCGTTCTTGCCATTGGCCAGATCCCTAAAGAAAGATAGAGTCAATCCTTGGTTGCCTGGATTTAGTTTCGCCAACTCATTTGTCTAGTAACCAATGTTATTATGTTTATCATGAGTCGAGGTACTGACTATAGTTGTTGGAAATGATATATAAAAGGTGGAAAGGTGGTTGTCCTCTGAACCTTAATCAAAGTTGTAGAATACAAGAACATTCTTGAGCACACTTTTTTTTCTCCTCTCCCATGTCCTGAAGGGGAGATTTTATTTCTTGACTTAAGGGGTTCAGTTACTTTCTTGACTCTAAAAAATTCCTTTTAGAAGCTTACATATAACATATCCTGTTTCAAAATGATCTTTTCTTCCTTCTTACAAACCAGTCAAATTCAAATTATTATATAGGATTAACCCACTCACTGTAAGAAGCTTAAAGGCAGTAACTAAGTCTTATTTTTGGTTTTTCATCAGCCTCTAAATAGTAATTTGCAATGAAATGGTTAAAACATAGATTCTCTCTTTTTGCTTTGTTTTTTGCCAGCTGTGACAATAATACAGAGCTGCAGATCTTGGTAGCCATCTTTGCTACTAAGTAGGAAGAATGATAATGAAGGCAACATAGGAAATGTAGAGAAAAAAGAGTGCAAAATATTCTGATGACATAATATGGGCTTCTGAATTCGGCTGCCTAAATTCACCCTTACATTTCTTAAGAGACTGTAACTTCCCATTTTTGCCTAAATTAGTTTGAATTGGGCTTCTGTAACCAGTGGATTTAGGCAACCTTTTATATCAAACACCAAGATGGGGGTGAAATACTGGAGTGTATTGAGGCGCATTGGTAACATATGGTCTAGCCACTTCCCCCCACAACCTGCTGCTATCTCTATATGAGAGGTGACAAACAGAGTTTATCCTCAGATGGCAGGGACCAGGCAAAATTCAAACCTGAACCAAGGCTGAAACAATGCCAATCTCGCCTTGTCCCTTCTGGATGCTGCCAAATGTATCTCAGTGGGGATGGGCAAATGGAGGGAGAAATTTCATGCTGGTGTGAACACAAACCTAAAGTTCTCTCTATAGTTTGATTGTCTGTATCTCGGAGGCCCCAAAATGCTGATAACAAGGCAGAATGGTAGCTATTTCATAGGATTTCTATTTGTCAAGTTTTGCCGTACCTTTATTTTGTCCTGCCAGTTAGTCAGCAGCTCTACAGGTAGCTAAGAGAGGGGAGGACTCCATAGCATCATCTTGCAGACAGATTAGTTAGGAAAAGGCATTGCTGCCTTCATTTCCCCTGCTTGGCTTTGGCTTTTCTTTACCAGTTGTCTTTTGGCAGAGGTGAAGAATGCAGATGAAGTGCTTCTTGGACATCTTCCAGAAGCATCTCTGATTAAGGCAATTAGGGGAGAGCTGGAGGACACTCTAGTGAGCCATGCAGTGATGCCAAGGGTCTCCTGGGTCAAGACGCCAATTCTCAGCTCTTCTACTGATGGGTCCCTGGGGGAATCTCAATGAAACCAAAACACTCTTCCAATTTTTTCTTTTCTTTTTTTTTTTTTGTTTGAAAAGTGTTTGCTTCTTTCAATTTTTTTTTAATTGAGGTAACAATGCTTTACAACATTGTATACATAATTTGGGGTTATAGGTTTACTCTCTTTAGATGTATATTACCAATACCTTGTTTACAAGCACCCATAATCCGCTACCATATCCCACTGGGCTCTTTCCTCCCTTTGCAATTCTCCCTTCCCCTCTGGTATAGTAAGTTTTATGGTCAGATTTCTAAGGCTAGTTTTGGTTTAGAAAAACACTCTTCCTTTTGTAAAACAGTCCGGATGACACTATTGATGCATCAATACAGAATAATAATGCTTTCTAGTATCAACTCAATTTCCTGGTTGCTCAGATGAATTTGGCAGGCATCAAGTTACTGACAGACCGTGCCAAAATATGTTTTAAAAGTAAGACTTTAAAAACTGAATATTGTGGGGAGAATAATAGTAGTAAACATTTTTATAGGTAATCACCATGTGATAGGTATTTTCCTAAGACTGCTTCTGTTTCCCACACTAAAGACACTTGCTTTTCTACCAAGCCCTTGGGCAGTCATGACCTCCTTACAAATCAGTTTGGACCAATTCTGGATTTTTCTCAATCTCTATGGTGCCACTGTCTAAGACCAGAGACATTGAATAACAGCAAAACTAGAACCTACACTTTCCAGAGAGATCTTTCTTCACCAACACAGTGCCTCTTGCTATACCATCCCACCTCCCAACAGCTAATCCACATGTCACGCTGTCACACACACAGACTAGGGCCATGGGGGAGGCTCCTTTCCTTTAGACTTGTCCTTCTGCTTCTACTTTCTAATTGACTTTAACACTGAGTAGCGAGCCTCTCTGTCTACACACTAGATTGTGACATCTGGCCCGGTTTACCAAAACTAAACCAGTAACAACTACAAAAGGAGAAAATTTGTGCTAATGTGATAATATTGGCTAAGAATCCCTTTTCTTTCACTTTCAGCAGCACTTTATTCTTCAATGCTGACCACTTACTTTTCTTTATTGTGATGTTATACTTAATATAAAATTCACCCTTTTAATCCATTCGACATGTACATTTCTGTGCATTAAGCCCATTCACACTGTTGTACAAGCATCACTAACATTCATCCACAGAACTCTTCATCAGAGACTCATACCCCAAAGCCCTTGACGATCACCATTCTGCACTCTGTCTCTAGAATGTGACTCCTCAGGTACCTCATATTCAATTTTTGTGACTGATGTCACAAATCTAGTGTGGAGACATCCCTCAGCACAACGTCCTCAAGTTCATTCACACTGGAGCATCTGTCAGAATTTCCTGCTCTTTTAAGTCTGAGTAATGTATCACTGTATACACTATACCACATTTTCTTTATGCTGGATGAACTGAATTTACTTTAAATCAACAACTCTGATAGAATGCCTTCTTCAATTTGAACTCAATTCTGTTTCTAACCTGTCCCCACCTGCCAGGCAAGAGGATGGCCTATCTTCTCAGACTCCAGGAGGAGAGTACTGTCCCTCATACTTACCCAGGAGCACAGAGGAGCAGCACAACCCTCTAGATACCACCCCTCTTCTCTCCTAAGCTGAGCTGAACTTCAGCTTGCACCCTCAAACCAGTGTTAACAAAACTAGGGAGCAAAACAGCTACTAACCCCATGGAATGCTTATGGAAGATTTACTGAACATACTTTCTTCGTCAGCAAATTATCTCTAAGAACAAAGTGGTAATGAAGATAGATAGAGAAGAGATGCCAGAGTAAGAAACTCAGTTAGTTACTCCTAACATGGCCATTGCCAATGGCTTGTTCTGGGACTAAAAAGGAGATTTCACCACAAGCTTCTCCCTAGAGGTAGAAGGGACAGATCAAGTTGCTTCCCACTCCTGCCCCACCCTGAGGAATGGACCCAATGACACTGCAGGCCTTTCTCTTCCCAGGTATCTTTGAGTCAAGGCACTGTGGTGACCAAGTGGGTCAGATAAAGGACTGCAAGAGCATTGTCCCCACTGCCCAGGGAAGATGTAGCCAACATTCCTAGGTGTGCTTGCAAATATGGTGCAAAAGGGAACAGGTACAAAGTGAGCGATACTGGCAAAGCGCAGCCACATTTAGAGACCTGTAGTTCCCTCGCCTCTGTCCTCCCTTCCACTGGAGCAGCACACACATCCTTACAATCAGAGGCAGGCAGTGAGCCCCACACTCAAAACTCTGTTCGCATTAGCTCTATAATAGGATATTGTTCATCACAACAGAATTCCACTTTTCCAGAACTTAGTAATCCAGCACCTGACAAACTTCCTGGGTACATATTTTTAGGAGTCTAGAAAATTCAATTCATTGATTTATTACTCATTAGTCACTTCTCAAGTCTTTGAAAATCACATTTGATAAATATTCCTAAATTATTATATCAAAAGTCTATATGCAGAAGTCAAGTAACAAAATGAGCTAAAAGAAGAAAAGAATTATATTAGAAGTTTTAAATTAAGGAAGTAATACAATTATGAAATTTAGCTCTGACCTTCCTGGCAAAAAAATAGAAAAGATTAAAAATAAGTTAAACTGGGGGCCCTCCCTGGTGGCGCAGCGGGTTAAAGCACAGCACTAAGAAGCTAAAGCCACTTCCGCATGAGTTTGATCCCCACCTGGCCCAGAGGTGATCACATGGCACAGCAGACTTCTCCTGACCTGCCAGCTGCTCCCCTCAGCAGTGTACTTTGTCGATCTGCCTGTTCTGCTCCCCGCTCTGTGTGTGGTGAACCCTCTCACCATCTCTGTACCTTTGGCCTGTACCCAGTTCTGCAGTTCTGTATCCATAAAAATAAATAAATCTTTAAAAAAAATAATAAGTTAAACTGGACATGTCCCATTATATGATTAAAGAGAACACAAGATTCCATTAGGAGTTGTTGCCTTGACAGATTTCAAACATGGATTTTTACAAAAACTGAATTAATATGACTTCAGGAATTATCTTTATGTATGTAAAAGTGTGTGTGGATGGATGTACATGGCATCTGTCCATCATTTACTGTCTCTTTGTGTGTCTGTGAATTTCAGAGGAAATAAAAATTTCTGTCAGGAACCTTTGCAAGACCTCATCTGTCTCATTTTATAGGAGTAGCTGCTGCTTATGGGAAAGAATCTTGATAGAAACATGGGGAATACAGGTAACCCCACGTCCCCAGGACACTAACTCCATCCTGCTAGGTAGCTGCGCTGCCCCCCCACAAACCTACCATTTCATAATTGGGGAGCCCTGGGACTAGTGGGAGAGGGTGAATTGGTCAGTCTTGCTGCCCTAAACCCAGGGTCCTGGTGCCTGAGGAGAACACTTTGGCACCCAGGTGCCCTGCAACCAGAGCATTTCTGTCTAAACCACGCAGTGGGCCAAGTCTGGCATATGACTGGGCGCCTGCTCAACTCCCATTTGGCACTGCAGTTCCCTGCTGGCCCTGGAGCTTTGCCCCAAACCACAGCTGCCTGGCTCTGGGCCTGACAATCTGTCCACCTCTTGCCAGAATTCATTCTCTCTCTCTCTCTTTCTCTAGAGAACTGGAAGGTGTCATCATACCCTTCCACCAGCTGCTTCCAGGGGTCCTGTTCCACTCTGAGGGCCCAGACAGGCCCTCCCCCCACACTACCTGTTTTGAATTTTCCTCTGCCCAGAGACTCCAGCCAGGCCACACTTCCACCTCTCTGATTAAACCTGGAAGGTAGAAGCAAGTTCACCAAACCATTGGGTCGTCGCTATGTAAATTCCACTTTGACCTCCTTAGATGTTGGCCTGGACCAATCCTGGACCCCCCCCTCTCTCCACACACCCATTGTCTAAAAACATTGAAAAAGCAGGTGAAGGTCTCATCTTTCTTAGAAGGCAGCCCCAGTGAAGGGTATATCCAGGCCCCATTACATAAGGGGGTTTAGGACAGCACCCACGGGGAGTGTGCTGTTCCTCCACCCCATGAGTAGAACTGGAAGAGATTCAAAGGGTCTAAAGGTGCCATATTGCGCTGAAGTGAACATGGTTTTGATGGTGTCACCTGAACGTGCTGCTGCAGAGGAACTAAGAACATAAGTCCCATGACTACCCCTCGGAAGGAAGGTCAGGGAAAAGCTTCTCTCCAAACCCACCCTCTAAGGTCAGAAGTGGCTGAGAAAGAGCTATTTCCTGCTTCTGAGGGGTTTGCTCTAAGAAGAGATCACCCTGCAATCAATCTTGGGTAAACCCAACTTTGAGAGGGAATTGTGGGGCTGTAGCAGCCAACTGTGCCCTTCTGAAGTAGACCATTCAGGAGTCCCAGCAATGGGCACAGCTAGGAGCTGTGTTCTTGGCTATGCCAAGCCTAGGTTGTGAGGTATGTGCTCCCTGGGGCAGGGAATCCCAAAGGGTACCAACACCAAGACAGCCACAGCTGAAACTTGGCACACATAGCCCCATCTGCTTGGAAGAAAGATCTTCGTAGCTGATCAAGGTATGGGAAGCAATTCTGCAGTGCCTGGCCCATGGTAGGCCCTCAATATCCACACTTGCTCGCACCTGCCAGGGACCAGAAACCTGCAGCACAGAGAGGGCATGGCCGCTGGAGTTGCAGATGCTCTGTGTGGTGGCCCAAGGCTCTTCTGAGTGCAGTGGAAATGGGCCTTTCCCACCTGAGGCCTGCCTCTGGAAGGGACTTGGAGAAGCGATGGTCATGCAAAGCAAATAGTTTTCTCTGGGTTCCTCACTCCCTCCCTGACTCTGCCATCCAGGAAAATATTCTTGTGAAGTGTGAGGAACAGGAACTTGGTGGTGAGCTGGTGGAGGCCGAGGCCTACTGTGTAAGAATAAAACATTAATGGTCGGTGCAGCTTCATTCTTCAAAGCACCGAACCTACACTAGCTGGGACCTTCCTTTTGTAACTTGAGTCGCAAGTACACGGGTATTTATTTTCATGTGGTGATTGAAAAGTAGATAAAATTCATAAATAGTGAACCACATGCTTTAAGTGACCTTCAAATAAAGTAGTAACAAAGAGCAATTACAGAAAGAAGTACATCTGATTTGAGATTTGCCAGAAAGCTAAACAAAATAAAGAGAAAATCCATTACTCAAGCCAAATAAGATAAGGGAGTGATTAGGGACAACTGAGTTATTTTCTTAAAGGAAGAATGACGACCTGAAATCATAACCTGCATTTTGGCTGGAGTGCTTCAGATGGGAAAATATTCAAACTGACCTCTCCCACCCCCTCTCTCCGTAGCTGTAAAGACTCACACTCCATTTCTGTGACAGCCTGCGGTTTCTGCTCTGAAGAGACAACTGAGTGACAGGTGTTGCTGGACAGAGGCCAGGGAAGTCTGAGGGGCACTGTGGGGAGCTACAGAGAGGGGCCTGTGGACATGCAGGCTGTGATCATGGACCATGGACTGTGATCAAGGAAGCTAATAAGCAGCAAAAAAAAAAAAAAAGTAAAAGCAAAGTTTGCTAATGCTACAGGATTGGAAAAAATGACTTAAAATCAGCTGTGTGGGCCCTCCCTGATTGTGCCGCGGGTTAAAGCACAGCACTAACAAGCTAAAGCCACTTTAGCATGATTTCGATCCCTGGCCAGGGAGGTGACCCACATGGCATGCCCACTGCTCCCCTCAGCAGTGTACTTCATTGGTCTGCCTGTTCTGCTCCCCGCTTGGTCTCTGGTGAATCCTCTCACTACCCCTGCACGTCTGGCCTGTTCTGTATGCATAAATAAATAAATATTCCCGTTCTGTATGTATAAATAAATCTTTTCTAAAAATTAAAAAAAAATAAAAACAACTGTGTTTAAAAAAAAAAAATCTGTATCCATTTTCCAATCATCATAATGTGTAGCTGGAGAATAACTGTCCCAGGCCAGTGCTGCATGTGCGTGAAAATCAGAAACACAAGCAAAGACCTTCAGCAGAACCATTTCTCAAAGTGCGACCCGTGACCCTCTTTCCCTGAGTCATCCATGGGGCCCACAGAGTTCTGTACCCCGTCGCCTCCCTCACGCTCCACAGAAATACTGAACCAGAATCTCTGAGGGCAGGGCCCAGGAATCTGTTTTTAAGCTTCTGAATATAGTAATTTTTGAAAACTGTTAACCCAAAGAGTAAAAGGCCAATTTGTTAACATCTATCTCCCCCCTAATCTTACTGTTGGGCACAAAAAGAAAGCATATTGGGTTTGGAATCAAAACCCTGGGTCAAAATTACACTCCTTAGCCTTGGCAAGTCACTTAATTTCCTAATACTCTCTTTTTCTCTTTTATAAACATCATTGACAAAGAATGTAAAATCCTATGTATTATAAACTCAATAGCACTACATCAATGTTTATCATTCTCATTGTTTTTAACTGTCACATTAGAAGTTTCCACCTGTAGTGCTGCACTCTTACCACTGCTCCCGTACCTCTTGCTGGATGTCTGAGTACACTCTTCCCACCCTCCTGTGATTTGTAACTCTGTTAATTACACCTTCCCTATTTAAAAGCTCCCAAAGACTAGCCTTTATCCTTACCAAGACCTGATGAATGGAGAAAAAAAAAAAGATGGAAATATTAAAGACCCAGGGTATCACTGGCTGCCCAGAAAAAAATGTACCCAGGCTTAATTCTAGCTGTTGGGAACCCCACGCAGCTAAGAAGCAGCACGTGAAGGGGACCCCTGGCTACAGCAACAGCCCAGTTGAGGGTGAGCAGGATTAAAGACAAAGTCATGATGTCTCAGGCATGCCTGCGGCAGCCCTACTGAAAAAGGATAAGGACACAATGTTAACATGCAGGCTTTGGACTGTGTGGGCCCAAAGAAAAGATCTGAATTCCCAGTGTTTATAATAAGTTGATTAAATATAATTTAGAAGGTCCAAAGCAATATTTTTTTAATATACAAGGAAGCTTACTGGTAGACATTTTTATTGATGGAAATACTTTTCCTTGATTTTTAGTGAAATGTTTATTTTATAATATAACTGTGTACAGAAAAGTTGCAAAGATAATTCAGTCTTCCCGTGTGATCCGAGCTTGCTTCCCCTAAGGTTATTGTCTTATATAACTGTGCTAGCAAAAGAAATTAACCATGGCGCAGTACTGTTAACTAAACTCCAGACTTGCCTCAGTTTCCACCAGTTTTCCCTCCAATTCTGTGTCCAGGATGTTATTTGGCATGTGTCCATTTTGCAATAAGCCAACAAAATTCCTTAGTCTCCCCTGGACTATGACTGCTTCATCATTTCATATCAAGAGTAGAAACTCTCAACATGTCACTGTTGACCTGGATCACCTTGCTGAGGTAGTGCTTGCCAGACTTCCCATTGTTATTTTTCTCCTCTTCCCATATTGTGCTTTTTGGAATCAAGCAGTGAAGCATACTCACCATGCTCAAAGTGGGGAGGGGGGCTAAGTCTCACCTTCCAGAAGTATCAATGTAAATTATAAGAAATTCTTTGCTTTCCAATACTATTTTCTAGTAAAAGAAAGTAGGGCAGCTGGCAAATTGGTAAACTCTAGGTCAGGGGCAGCAAATCAAGATAGCCTGTTATATCTTGGAGGACCAATAGGACCCAGCCAGCAAAAGAGTGGGGCATGTCAAAGAGTCACAGCCCTGGTCCGAAAGAGAGACAGTCACCAAAATAAGAAAATTCACAGAAAATACCTATTTCCTGTTGTTTAGGAATTTTTTCCCCACTGAACTTTTTTTTTTTTTTAAAGATTTATTTATTTGTGCATACAGAACTGGGGTACAGGCCAGAGGCTCAGGGGTGGTGAGAGGCTTCACCAGAGACAGAGTGGGGAACAGAACAGGCAGATCGAGGAAGTACACTGCTGAGGGGAGCAGCAGGTGGGTCAGGAGAGGTCTGCCACGCCATGTGGTCACCTCCGGGGCAGGCGGGAATCGAACTCATGTGGAAGCGGCTTTAGATTCTCAGTGCTGTGCTTTAACCCACTGTGCCACCAGGGAGGGCCAACCCCACTGAACTTTTGTCAACAAACTTCATCACCTTTAACTGGCAATAATATGGTTGAAAAAGACTGAGACTGCATATCAAAGTCAGCACAGTTATCAAACATTTGTTTCTGTTTTTTCAAAAACTAAATATACTGGCATTCCAGGATGCAGTCTGAATGACTTATCTGTATGACTCGCCAAAGTTGCAGCATGTCTGCAGAGTGATCATGAGTGCCCTGTAGCTCACAAGGTCCCACCTTTCACCAGGAAAAGAGCAAGAAGGGCTTGTGACTGCTCAGCTTTAGAAGCTGCACAATAGGCTTTTCTAATTCTGTTAAAAAAAATTAAAAATGCTGTTTTTCCATTGTCATAAAAGATTCTCCATTTGGACTTCTCTCAAATGCAAATTTGAAATGCTGAGCTTCTTTATTATAGGTTGCCCTTGAAACCAACTTTTTGAAATGGAAAATTTATCTTTAAGGAAAATCTACACTTTGTTTTATGAGTTATAACATTCAAGCCTTTGATTAAATGTCTAAACAAAATTTTACCTTGCTTTATATATACTTGTATATATGTCTATATACATATGTGTAACATGTGTAAAGGGAGACACACAGACATGTATAATGCACCTTTAATATTGAATGGGCCTCCCTGGTGGTGCAGGGGTTAAAGTCTCAGTGCCATCAAGCATGAATTTGATCCCCAGCCAGGGAGGTGACACACATGGAACAGCAGACCTCTCCTATCTCGCCCTCTGCTCCCCTCAGCAGTGTATTTCAGTAGATTCACCTGTTCTGCTCCCCAGTGTCAGTGAATTCTCTCACCCCACACAACTCTGGCCTACACCCCAGTTCTTGTATGCATAAACAAAAATAAATCTTTTTAAAAAGATATCTATTATTAAGATTCTGAGAGTCATACACTAAAATTAAGTGAAAAGAGTTACCAAGAAATTTAAAAACACAAGTAAAGTTTGCTAGAAGAACCAATCTGCTAAGCACTCACCATATGTTCAACACTACTCAGCATCTATCCATGCACAGTATGGGCCCTCTCTGACTTCACACAGAAGATGTGTGCCCAAGTTCGTAGTGAGGCTTTTTTTTTTTTTTTTTTTTTGTTAAACTCAGAACAAATTTCTTGTAGGCATAAATCTTCATTTCCTAAATTATGTGTTAAATAGACTTTTGCGGGCTCGCCTAGAGCACAGCCAGCATAAATTGTTTATATGGAAAGTTTATTCCAGTTTACAGTCAGTGATCAGGACTCACCAACCCCTCTCTTTCCCCAGCCACAAAGAAAAGTAAGAACTGTGATTAGAGGGGCAGGATCATCACCACCACAGACTCTGGGATAACTTCCATTACCTCTGAACTCTGGGTCTGCAGGAGTGTGAGGCACTCGTATGACATCTGCCTTGGGAATCAATGTAACCGTTAACATTTCCAGGATTACCACTTATATTCCTTACTCCCTCTTCTAATGGAAAGAGTCTCTACCCAGTAAATCTTCAAATCAAGTATTTATTTGCTTCATTTGATCTTAGAGTCATTCCTGAACCCACCTCTCTGTCCAGAGCATTCTACTACTCTTGATTGGCCACATTTATATCACACTGGGCAAGTCCTATTTCATCACACAAGGGAAGAAGTAGGAAAGAGATGTTGCTCCATGGAAAACTGGTGTACTTTATCAGAAAAAACAAATGTGGATGGTGAATAGACAAAAGCAAAAGTTGTCCACTACATCTTTTGTCCACTACTGAGTATTCTAGCAGGCAGAGTGGCTTTGGCCTGGTTTTGGGCAGGATTGAGCCTGATGAACTTAAAGCCAGGCATTATTAGGACAAACAGGGATTTAAAAGGTTACAGTAAAAATGGAATAGCAGGAGTTTTAAGATCTAATAGTTAACGTTAGAGTTCTACTGAGCACTTTTATCAATGATTATGGCATTAAATGTTTAATTAAATGAGCTATTTTCTGAGGGAAAGTATCATCTTCTCCATTACAGGGATGACAAAATTGAGATTTTGAAAGCTTAAGCATAAATCCCTTGCAGTAACAGGTAATCTGGATTGTTGACAGAGCTTAAGCATGAATTCAGCTTCCAAATTTATTGTTTTTTTACTCAACCAAACCCACATTTAGGGGAGACATATTTCACAATGTTACAAAAGGTTTTAGCTCTTTCTGCTGAGGTGACAGGGAGAGAGATCTAATGAGACAATGCCCTTAGTGATTAATTTAAGGTTAACGTTCCTGGTCAAGATAAACACAAGGATGTGTGCATGTGTAATGTTAAGGTTGTGCTTAAAATCTAATTTTAAAAAATTAACAGGAATTTTTTTTCACCTTTTTATTTTATTAATTTTTTTTTAATTACAAAGTTTATTTTTACATCATTTTGCACATTTTTTTCCCCTCTCGATTGTAATCTCTGCAGGTTTCCCATCACCAAATCACCCCTGTGCCACCACCATAGTCCCGTGCATTTCCCTCCCTTCCCCCCTCCCCCGTTTTTGATCCCATTCCCCACTCCGCCCCCACAGAATGTCTCTGGTATATGGTTGTTCATTATTTTTGTTATTTTCTCGCCTGGTCCATTATACTCCTCCTATGAGTGAAACCATCAGGTATTTTTCTTTCTCTTTCTGATCTTTTCCAGCTCCATCCAAGTTGCTGCAAAAGACATGTGTTTCTCTTTTTTGGTTGCTGAGTAATATTCCATTGTATATATGTACCACGTCTTTCTAACAGGAATTTTTTTTTTTAGAGATTTATTTATTTATGCATACAGAACTGGGGTACAGGCCAGAGGTGCGGGAGGTGAAAGGATTCATCAGAGACAGTGGGGAGCAGAAGTACATTGCTGAGGGGAGCAGCGGGCGGGTCAGGAGAGGTCTGCTGCACCATGCGGATCACCTCTGGGGCTGGGGATCAAACTCGCGCTGAAGAGGCTGTGGCCAGCTTGCAGTGCTGCATCCTAACCTACTGAGCCACCAGGGAGGGCCAACAGGAATATTTTATGAGCTTTCAACTATTAATACTTTTTATGTCTGTATGCATTTCAATGTTTATCTGGTAAAACACTGAAAACTCCCACAAAATTATTGATGGGGGAATATTGAGCACTTACAAAATGTGGCTTTGAGAGAAATGGGAATTCAAAAGTCATCTATTTAATTATTAATGCAAATGATCAAAACAGAAGATATTTTTATATTAGAAATAGTATCAGGCAAAAATATAACTTTGCACCTATTTAAAACACACTGATCTCTGCAGCATATTTTGGTGGCTACACCACCATGCCCACATACATGCAGATAGTGGTTTAAATACTCTCCATGACTGGAGAAGCATGTCATACTTTGCTTACTAAAATGAGAAGAGAGCTGCTTGAGAGCCCAGTCTGTACCAATCTGGCTCCCCTGTCAAGGATAGAGGTAGTCTCATTGTCAGTACATCTGACACCATACACTCTCCTGCCAGGAAGGAGCCATGAGCACACCTAACAATCAGAGAGAGGCTTGCACTTGCCTTGTGAACTCCAATAGTGCATTTACTTGAACTAACTCTCCTGCTTTTATTATAGTCATGAGTGCATAATGCAGCATTTGAAGTTTTACACCTACATTGAAATTTTCGAAACTTTGTATAAGAAGAAGGCATAGTACCCTAATTTAATGAGTATTTTCACATTTAAATACAATAAAGCTACAGAACATTAAATTATTGAATCTGTTTGACAATACCAGTTGAACCTTCATTGATACATGTTTATTTTTCTTGTTTGGATTTTTAACCTCTGTGACACAAGGGGGTTACAGAAGTAGAACTTTCTAGAATAATGTTCTTCACAGGGCTGTTCTACAATATCCAAATTAGATTCTTCTTGAAGCAAATTGTTCACTAGGCACCTTAGAGTACCTCGGTCCTCTCCCCAAAATGCTTCTCCTTTGATTTTGATTTCTGCACTTAATATGGCTAATTTGAGTGGCTGTTCCTTTATAAAGTATGTGTGTGTGTGTGTGTGTGTGTATGTATATATATATATATATATATTATATATATTACACATATAATGTGTGTGTATATATATAATTATATGTGTATATTATACATATTAGACAATTATATGTATATATTATACAATTATATGTATATAATACACATATATTATATACATTACACATATGATGTGTATATATATACACATATCATACAATTATATGTGTAATGTATATAATATTTTTTTCAACAATGACAAGGTTGTCAGCATAGTGAAGATCACCTCTGACTTTTTTATTAAGCGAAGAACATTTATGCATAAGTGCCACCCTTGGGCTATAGTTTTTTGCTAAATTGGGACCTTATAGCTATAGGACTAGGCTCTTTGTCATCCAGCTTTTCTGGAAAAAAAAACCCCAAAGTCTCCTCTCTCAAACTCCCCATTCCACCCTCTAGTCTTCTCCCTCCAAAAAAACCACCCAACCTCCTCCAACCTCCCATCCAAAAAAGCAGTTTTCTATCTGATTCCTGAAATTCAAGCCTTGGCTTCAGTCATGATAAAGACTTTTCAACATAACTCAGTCTTGACTGGTGGTGACAGATGGGTCCTGAAACTAAATCCAGGTTTAGCAAAGAAATGTTCCCTTGGGAGGACACTGATCTCTGCCGTAATATAGGAACCCCAGGAGGGAAAAATCTTGAACTGCTGACAGTCCTTTGCACCTTGGAGGGGATAAAGTTCTGAAAGTAGATGGAAACTAGCAGTGGAAAGAATCAACAGAAGATGTGGATACCAGGGCAAGAATAATGGAGAGCAGCAATGTGAGTCTGAGGGCTTCACACTTGTGGCTAGTAGTAACAAATAAACAGCTTTTTAGCAGAACAGGATTGCTGAAGCATATTTCAAGGCTGGATTTGAGGTTATTAATGGACAATGCCTGCCTATTCTGTGGTTAGCACTTATTACAGTGCTGGAGATAGAGAGACAGCTCGGTGAATATTGTTTTAATGAATCTATCTGTTCTATAACTATGAAAAAACTCTTTTCACTAATAAAAGACAATTCCCCTGGTCAATGAATTAAATTTGTGGACAAATGAGTAGTAGTCTCATGTTCTACCTTGATGAAATCCCGGGGTCCAAATCTTGGTTGAAAAAAAGGAACCAGAACAGATGGCCTGAAGGCTACAAGGTAAAAATAATAGCCTTTGGAGCCCATCATTAAATATTTCACATTGCATCTAACATTCAAAAGCAGCTTACATTTGCTTCTCTCATAGAACACTTCTCCACACAAAGACATACATATGCATACACCAGTCTTTTTGTGGTGTCCCTTTAATAGCATTTTCCAGTTCACAAAGGGATTATCTTTGTTAAGGACTTGAGGCTAAAGAGGTAAGGTGAAATACCAGCTAGAACATGGCAATGATTCCTGAACACAAGCCCACTGTTTTTCCCAGCATGCAAATAATGAAACACTACATAATACTGTTAGGATACATAATCCCAACACACCTAGATTTCTCTACTTCATAATAACTGTTATGTCGAAGAAGCTTGGAGGAGGAAACAGCAATAGCAACAAACATTGCTCATGCATAACAATATCAACTAAGATGTTGTTAGAAGCAGTGTTCAACATAAATAAAAGATGGTTAAATTCTTCTTAAACTTACTACAAATTTGTAACTTACAAATTTGTCTTTGAGGTATATTTTACCAGGCAATATAAAGTACATGTATTCAGTGTTCAGCTCTTTTAGTTTGGCCAATTGTAGGTAACCTTCATAACATGTCATTTCTTGTAAATCTGAACTTGTATATGTTTACGGGAGACTGGATATGTTTCTGTGACAGGAAGAATGAGATAGACCTAGAAAGACAGCATCAAGATTGGAGTGTGACCCCACTGATTGGGAGAGAAATTTTCACACAATACTAAGGACAAAGAACTGATCACAAATATATACAAAGAGCTGATGCAATTCAACAAAAATAAAGTGAACAACCCCATCAAAAAATGGGCAGAAGAGCTAAAAGACACTTCTCTGATGAGAAAATGCAGAAGGCCAACAGGCATATGAAAAAATGTTCAGCATCACTTGTAATACGGGAATTAAAATTAAAATACAATGAGATAGCCTCACACCAGTAAGAATGGCACATACTGAAACAACTAGCAACAACAAATGTTGGTGAGGACGTGGAGAAAGAGGAACTTTCCTACACTGCTAGTGGGAATGCAAGCTAGTACAACCACTATAGAAATCTATTTGGAGGTTTCTCAAACTGCTAAAAATGAAGCTTCCATATGACCCAGCAATCCCATTCCCAGGTAGCTACCCAAAAGACACAAAAACATTGATTCAAAAGGACACTGCACCCCCATGTTTATTGCTGCTCTATTTACAATCGGGAAGATGTGGAATCAACCCAAATGCCCAAAAATAGCAGATTAAGCAGTGTGGTATAATGGAATATTATCCAGCAATCAAAAAAGATAAACTCATGCCTTTTGCAACAACACGGATGGAGCTGGAAAGGATCATGTTTAGTGAAATAAGCCAGAAGGAAAAAGAAAAATACTGGATGGTTTCACTCATAGCAGGAGCATAAGGGATCAGAAAAAAAAATTGTAATAAAGTAAAAACAAAAAACAACAAACAACTATAAACCAGAGATATTTTACTGGAGTGAAGAGGGGAACAGGCTCAAACCTGGGGTGGGAAGAGTGCACAGGACTATGGAGATGGCACAGGGTGAATTGGTGGTGGGAAGCCTACGGGGATTACAACAGAGATGAAAAAATGCACAAAATGAAGAATGATGTTAAAGAAAGAAAGAAAGATATATATATATATAAAGATTGTGTTGTGAAAGTGACCAAAATTGTTCACCAATTCTGATATGATAAGAGGCCAAAGAAATAACAAAAGAAATGCCCAGCCACCTAATCACCAACCACTTTAGAAAAAGAATTGCTGAGTGATGTAGGGACATGTACACAAGAAAGAAAATCTAAAGTTTCTAAGATCAAAAGCAGGCTCTTTTCTTTGAAAACTCTATTCACATGCAAAAAAAAATTTTTTTTATTAAGGAAAAAGCTATTGACAGCTACACTCCTAAAAAATAGTCACAAGGAAACAACCATTGAAATAGTCTTGAGAGCAAGGCTTTTATTCCAGAGGCTGAAATAATTTGTTCAGATCAATAAGGCAATAAGGTGAGAAGCTGCACATTGAGACTCAATTTGTTCTCTATCACACACACACACACACACACACACACACACACCTTGAATTTTTTAAGTCAAGTGAACAAGTCAAAGAGTAAATCATGTTCCCATATTTCATATCTTTAGTAACCAGATTAAATTACTAAGACGTCAGTTGTAAGGAATATTCCAGGAACACTAGCTACCGATTTTATTATAGGATCTGAAAGTGTTTTATGACTCAGGACTTCCTTATCTTATCTGCACTGCAAGTTCCTTGGGTTGACACAAGTCTTCCTATAACCTAGACAGTCTTGCTCACTGATCCCTGTTTTACACAATATGTAGGATCTTGAACTGTATGAACAAACTGGTTTGCTTTTCTGAGGTCTTTCAACAGAATGGCACTTAACCAAAGAAAAACTATAAGTCAAATTGGTATAGTGTCTTCACAGTTGCTTCCATGTTGCAGATACACCTGTCATGCAAGGTTCTGAAAATCAAATTGCTTGAGTTTGGATCCTGATGTTACTATTCCATTGACTATATGACCTTTGGTAAATGAACTTCTTTATATAGATTTGCTCATCTACAAGGTTGGGAAATTAGTATTGACTTCATAGAGATGCTGTATTTAATGAGTAACACAGCCACTTATTCATTTAGTGAATAGCTATTTCTTGAGCACCAGCTCTATGCCATACATTGTTTCAAGCTCAGGGGAAAATGTCAGTAGATAAAATAGGCAAAAGCATCTGTCCTCATGGAGGTTACGTTGCCAACAGAGAGACAGACAACAAGATAAGTAAACATGGACACTTAAAATTCAGATGGAGGTATATATTACAGAGAAAAGAAAAACAGAACAAAGGCAATTGGAGTCAGGGGGTTATGATGTCGAACACTCAGGGACAGCCTCCTCACTGGAGCAACATTGGACACTCAGAATAATAGCATGGAATGAATGGTGGTGTGGTGTTACTGTTACTAATTGGGCCCATACTTAACAAATTTGCTGATGAAAAGCTCTCAGGAGCACTGAAGAATGTTAAATTTGCACCCCAGAGATTGTAATCGCTCTTCCACAGCCCCAACTGACACCACTGGCTATGAAAATCTACAAGCCATCTTCTCCCACCCTGCTCCTGCCATCTCCCCGGAGTCCCTGCCATCAAGCATGACTGTCATCTTCTGAGATGCCCCAGTCTAGCATGGTGATGGGTACAGCACTAATACTTTTTCTTTCTAGCACTTATCTCTCATGGAATTATGATCTTCTATTACTCATTCTCATTTAAGTCTATCTCCCAACTAGACTGTACTTTACAGTGAGAACAGGAAAAGCACCTGTTATTTCCTTTTAAACATGACCCATGTCTGGCCCAGAAAGTGGATAAATGTGTGGGTAAAGGTCTCCACTCCACTGCATCCAGAGCTAAGAAAATGAAGTTGGCGGGGGTACCTACTTCTTGAATATCTGTGTCATGTCTCTCCGTTTCGTTTATTTTGAACTTCCCATCATTTTAATTGGAGACAAAGATCAAGGCTAATTGGTAAGAAGAAACAGACAATAATCATCGACGGTAAAAATAAAACAAAACAAAAAAAAAAAAACAAAACCAAGCTTACATTTCTAGGGAAACAAACAAAAAAATCTCCTATTACAGTAGCCTCATTTGTGTAGCCTGGTATTTAGATCTTCAGCATAATCTTATTTGCAGTCATTATTCTGAAGCAGCCATGAGGATCCTGACAAGACAAACCATCACAAACTCTTCATGACAGGCAAGAGGAAGGTCATCCCCTTCTGACTTGAAGCTATGAACCACCCGAGACAGCAAGCAAGACAGCAAGCTAGAAAGCGGCACCTCAGGTGTGAGTGCCATACGCACACCAGAGCGCTCGGCAAGTGACAGCTGGTCAGAATAGGTCAGGCCAAGGGGCAAAGCTTGTTCTGATTTGTTTCTATGAAGCAGAGTTGCTAAGGAACAATAATTACCATATCATTACCTCCTAGGGTTCCACAGCACATACATCCCAGAAGTGAGGAGAAGAAGGCAGCCAACGCCAAGCAGAACATCAGCAAGGAGTGAATTTCACCCTGCAGCTGTGACACAACCCAGCAGAGCCAGGAAATGAATAAAAGTTAGTACAGCTGAGCACTGCTGTCTGGTTTAGACATCATTCACCCTCTTTCCCTTTTTCCCTCCTCTTCCTACATTTTCTTAATCGAAACAACCATCCTTCACCAGTGAATAATCAGCAGATACAAGTTGCATAGTTGCCACCTGTGATTCCACGTAAAAGATGGATTCTCACTACCTTAACTTAGGTGTATTTATTATACAGTTTTTCACAGCTATTTGAGCTTCACTCCTGATCTTACCCTCTAATATTATTGCTTTGCAAGAACAAACTGTCAAAAGCTTCTGCTACAGGGCTCTGCAGGGCACAAGGGGAATGTTGCTTGGGGGCAGGAAAGCATGGTTCTGGGCTCTTCTAAGGAAGAAGGCATTTCAAGGGTAGAAAAGTAAAGAAAACAGAAAATAGCAGACATGCAGGAACTGATTCACACTGAGAAGGTAACTGGAGTGTCACTGGCTCGATCTGAAACAGGCAGAGGCCAAGGGACAGGGTGACACCAGGGAGAAGAGCGAATTGTTAAAGATGTGGCCATGGTCTCTTTATATAAAGTAAATGAGAATCACAGAGCACGCTGCTGAATTGAAAGAGGAAGCCCATTGGAAAAGAGCCAACTGGAAGTTGTGGGGTAAGTGGTTCAGGATCAGGCAAGAGAAGGGAACAAGTCATTACTGTATTTCTGGAGTAAGTCAAGATTGTCTGTCTCCAATGTGCCATCAGGGACCCAGCCACGACATGACTGACTTCACACCCTGAAAGGGACATTTAAAAAGAAACCTGACTGGTTTTGAAATATGAGGCCACGGTGTGACTGACTGTACGTCTTGGGTTATTTGTTCGTGCAAGGCAATTAAGTGCTTAACATCAATCCAGAAAGGAAAAACAAAGCATAGTGTTTGGGAGGAGAAGGCTGGAGAGGACTGAAGCCCTTCTCCCTGTCATCAACAACATGGGAATACTCTAGAAAAGGAATCCTACAAATTCTGAGTTCTGACTACAGTGGCAAGAGAACACAGAAAAGCCCAAGAGCATGAGGTAATATTAGTTGTGTCAACAAACGCATGTTACAAATGCTGAAGGCAAGTGAAACTTGCCAAGCATTAATGGAACTGCTGGAAATGGAGACAACTGGGCACCTGCTATGAGCCACCTGACCTGGCGCACCCCATCTGAGCCAGGGCCAAGCGGATCGTCTCTCTCTTTTCTTCTTTTCTGTTGGGTCAAAATAAAAGTTGTTCCTAAATGTTTTTTAGAACCTGTCCTAATCATAGCAACCACCCAATGTCTGAGGATAATCAGGGCACCACACACCACGGGAGAAGTGCCTCTTGCTGGTGCAAAGGCTCTGGGGTTTTCTGGTCTCTCACATCCTCAGGCTGGTGCAATTCCCTCACAGAGAGTCAACAGAGCAACCATGGAAATGAGAGGCCACAGAACATTTTGTAGGAGCCACACAAAGGATGACTGGTAAAGGAGACATACAGGCAAGTAATTGAAACTACTGAACTATAATATTATTGGAAGCAAGACACACTGGCTAACATATAGGAAGTCTTCGATGTACACTTGTAAAATAGATTAAATAATTCTGCCCTTCAAGAAACAGAAAAAAAAAATGGAGGCAACAGGTAAAGAGAGAATCACACACACAAAAAGTCGATACAGAAAAATATGTTCTTTGAAGCCTAATGATATGGAATGATACCTTTGTTGTAACAACACATACCTTTTCTCATTTTATCTAGTCCCATTCTATTTTCCTAGAACATGCTATCCGGAAATCCCAGACATTTTACCATTTCATCCATAAATATCTCAAAATGTATTTACGAAGATTAGTTCATTTATATTTTTCACAGAACTTTATGAGAAATATTGAAAATTTGAAGAGTATTATTAGGAGTGAAAGGTCTTAAGACAGGCAAGCAGAGAATTTTAGGCCTTCATTACTGCCTAGTTGCTTCACTCTAGAAAGTCACGGTATGTCATAAGTATATAGCTATCCACATTTCTGTGTCACTACGGAGGCATCCATGGCTTCTCTTACCTGTAAACTACCTCAGAACTCAGGAGTGGACCGTTAGTGGTAATGTGTGTTCTGCTGGCCTGGGGGATTTCAAGGGTACAGACTTTGGACCAAGGGGGGACAATGAGATTGTCTCTGCTGGGGATTAGAACTGGGAATTGGAAAAACACAATCAGGCAAACCAAAACCTGAAAAAGTGGATCTGGATTCCACTTATGAGAGCCCGTAGGTTGCTTTTCCTGAATTTTGGAAGCCCCAGGAAGGTTCTTGATCTTCCCACATTTTGGGATAGGACCACATTTGCTTAGATTCCATGAGACACTCATAATCTTTCTTATAAATTCCTATTGTGTATGTACATACCTATTTATCTGTTGTATTACAGATCTTTCTAGAAGGAACCCCTGTCTTGGCGATATAAGTAGCACAAAACTAATAAGTGATGAAAATATTATGAAACAAACCTTGTTTTTCATGTTTACTGCTGTTTCCACAACACCTGGCTCAGTGCCGAGTAAGAGTGGGCCTTCATTATCTATTTGTTGAATAAACTGAGTATTCATCTTCCCAGTAGAAAGAATGGAATCTTTCCATTGTGGAGGAAGTCCCAGGTGTTACTAGAACAAGGGTTTGTCTCTGCCACTTTCTGAGTGAATGAGTCACTTAACCTCTTTGGACCTCAGTTTTCTTGCCTGTGAGTTGGATGAATAAAAAATAAACTCAACCAACCCTTATAGAGATGAAGCTCACATGAGGTCATGCAAGTGTTTATATGCAAGTATTTTGTAAACTGTAAATTGTTTGCAAATGAAAGGCATTACCTTTCATAGCTGGGAATTCCATGCTACCTCTCTCAGCCTTTTGGCCTGAGAAGCCTTTGGGGCAAAAGTAGATGACCTTCCTCCACATTTTCTACCTGTTGCCATTCTAAGCACATCTTCTAAGCTTGATGTCTACGTGAGGGCTGTTTTCTAGATTAAACTATGAGAAACCTAAATGGTCTTTGTTCTGAAACCGACTGTTTTTCCATTCATCTCATTACATACTCAAGACACACTTGACCACGCTGATGAGCTGTGAGGCTCTCTGGTACTCAGCAGTCCCAGCAGCTCCATTTACTTATGTTGCTCCCTTGCTGGGTAGAGGGATCTGTGGAAAGACAGGGATGCAGAGGAGCGAGAAAAACTAGCGACTCACTCTTCATCTCAATGAGGCCACCATACTCAGCTATTCTTCCCAGGAGGCCACCAGGTTGGCAAGAAGCAAGTAGGTGTGCTAGTCCCTGAGTCATCAAACAGGTTGAACTTTCCCATTACCTGAACAGCGCAACACTTACAGAACATTGCTGCATTGTTCTGCACCCCACGTTTCCCAGTGGCTGGCCAAGCCTAGGCCTTGCCAGCAAGCACATAGCTGTGATGATTCGTCTGCACCTACAGTCATTCATTAATTGAGTACACTGGGACATCTCATAATGTTACTACCCAAAGAAACAGGAGCAGGGTTGTGGGGGAAGGGGATTACGTCACCATTATTATTGTTATTCACTTATCAGATGATTATTAATTATACTTCAATTAAAGGCTTGCACTCCTTGCAAGCATGAGCTCATCAACCCTCACAATGCCCAAAGGAGGTCAAGAACCAGGAGACGTCTGATTTGTTCATGAATGCCGTTGACTTGAGTTTCAGCAATCCTAAGATTGTTTTTAACCTATGTGTGGTCACTGGCCACTTCCCTTTGGGGGTCACATGTTGCCCACACTGCTGACTAGAGGTGATCATAGTTGCAAGGATCAAATTTTCCTTTCTCATCCTTTGCATGGGTTTGCAAAAACAAGAGAGAGTTAATAATCAGGCACTCCAAGGCAGCCAACTCACCCTTAAGATAAATATGCCCAAGGAGGTAACTTTACAGTCCATCCCATGAATTTCAGTGAAGTCCACATGACTCTTGGTGACCAGGAGAAACAGGGTGGGGCTGGACTTAGGTAATCAGGAAGTCATTTTACTGCTAGAGGTCAAAGAACTAGCTGGCAGCATGGGAGAATAGTAAATGTTAAGTGGGGGGCAAAGACTTTCAGCAAGGGCTGCACCAAAGAGATGCTAACAGATTTGTCACCTTCACAGGATGCAGGTCCACCCCACCCCTCACCCCCAGACAGCATCTGTAGGTCCCCTAACTCTCCACCCCCAGGCAACCCATCATCCTGGAACACTGCCAACACCTAACCAAACTGCAAGTCAGAGTAAAGGTTTTCCTTTAAAATAAATTAATTTATTTTAGTTAAGGGAAAAATTGTTTTGGTTTGTTTTAAATGGGGCTGGAGTGGAGGAGAGAGGACACAATTAATCACTCAGCAGACAGGGGAAGTTACCCTATCTGGCAGCTGCCCCACACCCCAGACTGACTGCAGAGTGAATAAAACCTGGAGGAAATAAAAAAGAGACATAAAAACCTGAAGCTAAATTTCCTTATCTCAAAAGAGACCAGTATTTTAGAGGAAAGGTTTACCAATTAAAAGAAGTAAATAAGTAAATCCCTAGTTAGTTACCCTTGCTGGGCTGGGGGTGGGTGAGAAGGAGTCCTGGGGCTTTGATCTACAAAGGCATGAGATTTGCAGAAGCATTTTAAGTAAAAGGAGTAAGAGTTTCATTCTTCCCACTGGTCTTACCCAATAAGGCTTTTAGTGATCTAATCTGAAAGAGATAAAGCCCAATTTCCTCAGCTCTGGAGCAGATAATCACCAAGTCAATGAACAGCTCTGTTCACAAGGCCATAATTAAAGCTCTAGGGAATCCAACCAGGATGGTGGTCAAAAGGACAAGGACAAACTCATATTTCTCAGTGCTATTCTGGCAGCTGTAGGCACCTGTCCTCTTGCTGGAATTTAACCCAACGGAATTAGCATCGTCATCGTCCATGTCTTTATGGGTTTCAGTAAGACTATAACAGCACATGACCGATTTGGAGAACTTAAAACTCACTCATTGATCACAGCGCCACTGCACTACTCATTTAGCTTTCCACAGGGAGGCAAGAGTGAGCAGAAATACATACTGGCATATATTCTCACTGGTCAAGGAAGAATCTAAAATTCTAGAAGTTATATAGCCCCACACTGAGGTATGGTGCCTTCTCTACTGAGAAAACCCACCTGGAAAGATGCTGCCTGATGTTGTTACAGTTTATTAGGTCTACAGAGCAAGTTTTGTTCTTTGGTATATTTGGAAATAGCACAATAATGTGTGTTATATGTGTGGCCTTGCTCTCAACAATCAGAGGTTTCTCTAAGGTATAAACCCAGGATAAGTGAGGGAGAGATTGATTGATCTAAAGGGTATTATGCTTAGTGAAATAAATTGATGGAGAAAGACCAACGCCATATGACTTCACTTATACGTGGTACAAAAAGAAGCAAATGAACTAAATAAGACAAAGATAAACGACTATAAAACCAATTAGAGGATATGAGAAGGGAGTAAAGAATGAGATGGGGTGAATCGCATAAAAGGGGTCAATTGTATAGTGACAGATGAAATTATACTTTTAATGCTGAATATAATGAACTTTATATAGATGCTGATTTACAATGGTGTACAACTGAAACCTATATAATATCATAATCCAAAGTGACTTCAACACATTTTTTAATAAGTTATAATGATCTTTATGATTTTTTTAAGATTTATTTATTTATGCATATAAGAACTGGTGTACAGGCCAGAAGTATGGGGCATGTGAGCAGATTCACCACAGACAGAGTAGGGAGCAGAACAGCTGCTGAGGGGAGCAGCTGGCAAGACAGGAGAAGTCTGCTGTGCCATATGGGGTCAGCTCCCTGGCTGGGGATTGAACTTATACTGCAGTGACTGCGGATCAGTTCATAGTGCTGCATTTTAACCCCTTGCACCATCAGGGAAGCCCCATTTTCATGATTTTTTTTTAAGGCAAAAACATCAATTATAAAAGCAAACTTAAAAACTTGGGAATAATGCTGAAAAGATATGTTTCAAAATTTAACCACAATACTACTTAATAATGACTTCCATTTCTCATCATAATATAAAAGTCAGCAACAGACCCTCCCTGGTGGTGCAGCAAGTTAAAGCACAGCACTAAGAGCCTAAAGCCACTTCGGCATGAGTTAGATGCCCACCCCAGAGGTGATCCACATGGCGAGGCAGACCTCTCCTGACCCACCCGCTGCTCCCCTCAGCAATGTATTTCATCAGTCGGCCTGTTCTGCTCCCCACTCTGTCTCTGGTGAATCCTCTCACCACCCATGCACCTCAAACCTGTACCCTAGTTCTGTATGCATAAATAAATAAATCTTTAAAATAAAAAAAAGTCAGCAATAAACACCCAACCCTAAATAAGTGCTAACGCATCACTTGTGAAGTATGATGCCTTGATATGAAATGTTACTAGTACACAGCTATGGGGCTTAGCCTTATTTTATATTTAAATGAGTTCTATAGTAATGAGATACAAGCTTCAGTTGAATAGATCAGCAATAACCTAGTTAAAGAAAAAAGGTTTGTGCAAAATTACCAACTTTTTGAATCAGTAACATTTTATAAGAACTTTAATTGTATTGACAAAGGTAGAAGATCTATATTGAAGAATTAACTTGTTAGCTCAAATTATGTACTGACGGTCCTCAGTGCATAGAACTGTGATAAACAGTACATTTCAATGAATGATTTTATAGTAAAATTTTAAAAATATTTAGAACATAAATTTTAACCAAACATTTATAAAAGTCTCCTAAGAAATGTATGTGTCCAGTGTGCATGCAGTTGGATTTTGGGTTGAGGGAGATGAGGAAGAGAGCTATATGAATGATGAAGGAAGAAAAATTCATTCTTTTTTTTTTAAAGATTTAATTATTTATGCATACAGAACTAGGGTACAGGCCAGAGGTGCAGGGGCAGTGAGAGGATTCACCAGAGACAGAGTGGGGAGCAGAACAGGTAGATCGATGAAGTACACTGCTGAGGAGAGCAGCAGGCGAGACAGGAGAGGTCTGCCGCGCCATGTGGATCAGCTCCCTGGCTGGGGATGGAACTCATGCTGAAGCAGCTTTTGAAAGCTTCAGCAGCATTAACCTATTGAGCCACCAGAGAGGGCCAAAGAAATTTATTATAAAGGACTTTATAGATGATATTAAAGAGTCTGAACTGGAGTCTGAAGATCATGAGTTAAAGAGTGGCAGAATCAGGTGTGCTTTGTAGACAGTCACGTTGCAATGCAGAAATGGACTTGGATGGGGGTGACAGAAAGGGTAAGAAAGGAAAGTAAGAAGCGAGGAATGCTTGTGGTTATCCAGGAAAGCGATGGTGTGGCCAGGAATAGTCACAGCCCTGTGGCAGGAAAAAGTTGTGTGTAAATTTAAGAATTTTTAAGAAGGCCCTGTTGACAGAACTCCATCATTGATCAGACGAAGGGGCTGAGAGGCAGAAAAGAAAGAGCGACACTAAATCCCCAGGCATGGCCAGTGAAGTGGACGAGGTTTTCATCAGCAGCATGGGAAATTCAGAATAGGAAGTTGCAGAGAAAAGAAAAGAGAGGCTGAGCTTAGACCCGTTGACTTTGAAATTCACATCAAGTGACCCCTGAGCCTCTGAAAAAACTGCCTAACAGAGTCCAGTGCACACAAACAAATAAGCAACAGCTCTTCTTTGAGGAGCTGGTAACAAATGTTAACAGTTTAAAGCAAAGAGGGTTAATGCCTTAAGGAAGGTATATATCTTGGGGGCCAGGGTGGGGAGAAGGTATCTGAGATAGGTTCATTAAAAGATGAACCTGGTTTGGTTTTCTGGAGTTAGGAAGGGAGAAAGACAATCTAGCCAGGATGTGACACGTATGGGGAACTGGAATAATTCTGTTTGATTTAGGGTAAATACTAATAACAGGAAAGACTATCGATGAGGGCGGGTCAGAAGGAAAACTTCGACTGCTGTGCTTCACTGTGGAATCTGTCCTGTCTGTGTGGGAACCAGTGAAGTCTGAGACAGGGAAAAGCATGAGGTCATGAGTTCCAGCTCCCAGCAGCGTGGCTTGCATCTGCACTTCTGAGGCCAAGGACTGACTGCAGGAAAAAAAGCCATCTGCTCCCCACAGCTCTCCCAGGTAAATGTCACTGTGAGTACAAAGGAAAGTAGCAGTGCAACTGTAAAGTCTGCAGTGGGCCCATGGGGGTGAAGTCACTTCTGAGTCACAAATGCTGCTCTTTAACTTAGTTTGGAATCTTTGGTTTGTGGTGTGGGGGCGGATTAATTGGCAGAAATTACAGAAGTAGCTATTACTCCATCCTGATTTGGGGAGCTTGTGCAGAGATTTAAGAAACTCTTGTTTTACTTCTGGGTTTGTACCTCATTCCTTTTAAAAAATCCCAATGTGGGCCTCCCTGGTGGCGCAGCGGGTTAAAGCACAGCACTGAGAATCTAAAGCCACTTCCGCATAAGTTCGATTCCCACCTGCCCCGGAGGTGACCACATGGTGTGGCAGACCTCTCCTGACCCGCCCGCTGCTCCCCTCAGCAGTGTACTTCGTCGATCTGCCTGTTCTGCTCCCCACTCTGTCTCTGGTGAGGCCTCTCACCACCCCTGAATCTCTGGCCTGTACCCCAGTTCTGTATGCACAAATAAATAAATCTTTAAAACAAAAAAAATCCCAATGTAATGAGAAGTTCATATTCTATGTCCGTTCCGAGAATGCCCAGTTAAAAGATAAAAATTTAACTCTCATTCCAGTATAGATTATGGGTTGATAAAATACTGTGAACGTACAACATGGAAAAAGGGGGGAAAAGAGAAAAGAAAAAAGAAATTCAGAGCTGGCAACTATTAATGAATGCCACCTTAATTCTAACCACTGCCAATGGAAAAACCCTGAGAAATGAGTCTGAAAAGGCCAAAATTTTCCAAATCAAAGAAATTTCTCCAGGCTTCTCATTTTATTTTCTGCCTGGCATCATCAAACTATGACATATCAGTACATACACACATTTAGTTTACCAGCACAAATGCAGACGCATACATTGCATTGTTAGGAAGGTAACAAAAATATTACCTGTAGAGGTTTGTTGGTTTTGCTTTGTTTTGTTTTTTCAGAAAGTGAGTCGCACCTATTTTATGAGATAGAGAATCTCTAGTAGAGACAATATTCAAGAGGCCACCTGATAACTGACAGTTTTACAAGGATAAACACCCTGTAGCCACTTCTCCTACTGTGCTACTTTCAAAGCTCCTTGTTCAAAAATGTCATGCAGGGCCCAGCTCAGTTCTCAGAAATTCCATGCAAACACTATCCTCATTTTATGAAGAGTTTTTTGAGAGTCAAGGTAGGTAACTTTCCCATCTCCTGCTTGTGTAGAAACTGATCATTTAAATGTGCTGCAAACTTTCCCAAAGATAAAAGGTGCTATCCAATTTGTGATCTCTCCTAAAACATCTGAAAGCTTGCATAGGTTAATAGACAATCTTAAATTAGTAATTCTAATCAAATGAATAAACACGGGAGAAAAAAAGCTGAAAAGCAATTGATAAGTTACCATTAACCGCGCCCAATTGAGGCAACTGCCGTCAGGGGAGTTGACATGGAGAAGCAGATCAGATGGTCTGATCTGCTAAACCAAGATGGATGCAGCAATAGACAGGTGTAGAAAATAAAGGGAAAGGAAATACCAGGACCTCAAAATAACTAGGAACTTTCAGAAAATCGATAAATTTTCTCCAAGAAGTATAAATCATGAGCCAATCTTAAATCAGACATGGAGGGATTAAAAACTTTAATTGCTTTAAGGTTCCAAAGTTCCAAGGACAAAGATCAAAGTTTATGTTCAAAGATTTTGGAACAAATTCAAGACTTAGTTAAGCTAACTGGCTAAGTACATCTAGAGTCAAAGTTAGATTAAGCAATGGTAATTAGCTATTAATATTAAATACTAGAGAGAGCACACTGCACTTAGGTGTTAGTTTTTCTTTTATTAATATGTGAAGTCTTAAGCACATATTACCCTTTTCAGATACTCTTGTTCTTTGATTGTTTGTTATAGATCTGTAAATGCATAGGTAGAGCAATGGATAATTTGACAGTAAAATAAATCTAATTAGTCTTCCTCACTAGACTAAAAGCCCTTGAGGGCAAGAACTATAGTGTAAAACTCAACATTTCTATGTATGTCTAACATATGCCTAGTGAGTGCCTAGTGGATGTCTACTGGTTGCTTACGCTGGCTGATTGCCTGCCACCAGGGTTATCCTGTCCTGTCAGGGGTGTCTCTAAGAGATGCTACTTTCAGGAGTGCAGAATAAACCAAGCTGCACATCTCCATGTGCTCCTGGAAAATATGAAACAAAAAAATGTATTAATGCTGTTGTCAGTATAATAAGCTTTACCAAAATATTCTTGGAAATACTATAAAAGCACCTGAGAATTATAGGAATTTGATATAAACAACCAGGAGGATAGGCAGCTAGATATTTACACCCCAATTTCATTCAAGAAAGTAGCAATTTCCTACATGACTTCTGAAATGTGTTGAGCATATAAGTAAAGAATCAGAAAACACTGCTGCTTGTTAGTTACCCTGAGGTGGTCCTGTGATGCATACATGAGGTTCAACCAAGGCCACTTTTTCTTACTTTTGTTCTTTTTCAGAACATTATGATTGTATTACATATTTTAATTTCACTGAATTGAATTTAACCAGAAAAAGAAACCAGAATATTAGATCTTCAATTGATTGTAATTTGAAAGGACATTACCATGATTGTTTCTTACCAAGAAAAAAAATCCTATAAATAGATAAGAAAAACGTGGCATAGAAAACGTGTCCTTCTTTAGCAATTCTAGCCTTCTCTTAACATGAAGCTCAAATCCTACTAGCTTCTTGAAAACGTTTGTGACTTAAACCCAGTTCTTTCAGAATCATCAAGAATGTAGAGTTTGGCATCAAAAAATACCTGGTGAACTCAATCCTCCCTATACTACTCACGGTTCTGTGATCTCTCAGAACCTCAGTTTACAATCTGTAATAGTGAATAATAACAGGCCCTTACTTGTCCTAAGAATAAAGTGTTTGAGCAGCCCTACACCACATTCCTTCCCAGCTGCTTCCCACCTTCCCCTCCCACTTCCCCAACCCAGGATGTGGGGAAGAGCAACACAACACCAGACCCAACTCTGCTCCTTCACTTCCTGAAGGGAGGGACTGGAGGCACAGCACGGGAGGCTGCCGGGAATTGGCTAGAATTAAGTGGCTATTTTGGAGGGAGGCTTTGAAAGGGAACAAGGCACTCAACTCCAGCTGCTTCCCTCTTTTTCATCAGAGCCGCTGTAGAAGGCACCTGCCCCCAGGCTAGGAATGGGCCTCAGGCCTCACCCCAGAATGGAAGAGTTCCCCCATGACTCAGCAGCAGCAGGTCTCTGTCACAGGTCCTGTGGCTGCGACTCCATCTCACACTGTCACTGGGTAAGGGCACCTTGTACATTCCTTTTACCAGTTAGTTCTTCCTCTCCCTTTAACCTATAGATTAAGAGGCAGGTTTTTTTTTTTTTTTTTGCTGCTGCTGCATTAAAGAACTTTTTGTTCACCTTTGTGGCCAGACATGGCCAGAACCAAGTGTGACCAAGGAACAATATTTTTAAATTCTCTGCCAAGTTAGAAAAGTATTAGTACAATACCTGACAAATCGTAATACTCAATACTTATCAGTCACTCAAGAATTACCCTAACAAAAATTAACAATAAGAAAGTAAAAAATTAATTTAATTTAATTTAATAATTTTTAATAGAAGTAATTTGTATTTAACCGACAGTCTTTTATAATGTATGAATTCAATTCACACATGTAGGCCTGGCATTTAGTCTTAACTCTGCTATTTACTTCATGTTTGCATTACACATTGCCATTACTTGCTTGGTCTGTGAAAACATTTCTGTTTGTGATTTCTGATCTAACTTTTTGGCTTTGTATCCTAAAATTTCAAAAGAAGAGGGGGAAGGAAAGATTAGCCAGTCTTCAACACCTATCATCAAGAGAGGGAGCAGGGCAAGAAATGATAAAAATTTGCTTCACTGATGAATGACCCAGGACTTGAGAATTTCTCTCAGTTCTACTCACTGAGCACCTAACTATAGACTGATTTATCCTATCAGCTATTTACTTATGTTTATTTTATCTTCCAAAGAAGCCTACATCTTAAGAACAAGAATGTTATAAATGTTTGTAAAAAATTTCTCAGGGCCCTCGCTGGTGGCAAAGTGGGTTAAAGCATAGCACAGCAAGTGAGCCAGCTGCTTCAGTGCAAGTTCTATCCCAGCCCCAGAGGTGACCCACATGGCACAGCAGACCTCTCCTGACCTGCCCGCTGCTCCCCTCAGCAGTGTACTTCGCAGATCTGCCTGTTCTGCTCCCCACTCTGTCTCTGGAGAATCTTCTCACCGCCTCTGGCCTGTACCCCAATTCTGGATAAATAAATAAATCTAAAAAAAAAAATTCCAGAAAGAGGCAATAAAGCAGATGGAAGAAAAATTTTTAAATTAAAAAAAATTTCTCAGAATACCTAGCTTAGTTCCTTTCCATCATATTTCAGTAACTACACTTTTTAAACAACGTATCTTGCATCCATTGAGCATTTAATATATGCCAGTGTTCTATCGATATATGCCAAATGTGTTGCTGCATTGCTCTCCTTTAATCTTTATGATAAGCAAATGAGGCAAACACTATTATTAGACCTACTTGTGAGATGAGGACATTGACATTGGAAGGGTTACGAAACCTGCCCCAAATCACACAGTTGGTAAAGGGCAAAGCCAAGATGAAACCCTGGTCTGTCTGTCCCCAAAGACCATGCATTTCTTATCAGTCACTCAAGAATTACCCTAACAAAAATTAACAATAAGAAAGTAAAAAATTAATTTAATTTAATTTAATAATTTTTAATAGAAGTAAATTGTATTTAACCAACTTTGGGACACTCCCTTGAAATAAACAACCCAACAAGTTCACTTGTAAAATCTACGTCACCTGGCAATAACTACTACTACTGTGGATGTTGGAGTTTGAGTTTTATCCAGTCAGCAGAAATATTGCTAGGCATGTGCACCGCCCCTCAACCCCAAAAGCTGAATGTGACAGTGTCGTGGAAACACATAAGGCAATGTATTGGAACTTTATTGAATATTTGGGGGAATGCTATGGAAACATAGAAGATAAACTTAATTATTTTTAACTTACGCCATTTTTATTGTAGTGATGTTCATTTAAATACTGCATATGATTTAGGAGTAGGGGTTCACACCTCTGCAGACCTATGTTACCATACCATGACCAACCAAAGCACCAAAAATCTTCCACCTTGCTTCACTGAACCTCCTGCCCCTTTGCTCCCATCCCTCACCCTTCCTCCTCGTAATCTCAGTTCTATAGTTAGATGTCTAGGGTTTGTTTCAGTTAAGTTTGATCTCTTCGTTTGCTTTGTTCACGTCTACTCCACATAGAGTGAAATTTGTTTTTGTACTTACTAATTTCATAAGTAAGCATAATCCCCACCTGTTCCATCCATGCTATCAAAAAATGGCAAGATTTCATCTTTTTTTTTAATGACTGAGAAGTTGTTCATGGTGTGTGTGTGTGTGTGTGTGTGTGTGTGTGTGTGTGTGTGTGTGTATACACATCTCTTAATTCACTTCTCTGTCCTGGGCACTTAGGTTGTTTCCACAACTTGTCTACTAGAAATAGTGCTGCAATGAATGTAAGGGTACATATCCCCTTAAAATTAGTGTTCTGGCCCTTCCTGGTAGTGCAGTGGGTGCAAGCACAGCACTAAGAGATGAAAGCCACTTCAGCATGAGTTCGATCCCCACCCCGGAAGTGATCCACATGGCGCAGCAGACCTCTCCTGACCCACCCACTGCTCCCCTCAGCAGTGTACTTCGTCGGTGGGCCTGTTCTGCTCCCCACTCTGTCTCTGGTGAATCCTCTCATGGCCTCTGCACCTCTGGCCTGTACCCCAGTTCTGTATGCATAAATAAATAAATCTTTTAAAAAAATTTAGTGTTCTTTGGTAAGATAAATAGAAGTGGAATATCTAGAGCATGTAGTAGATCTATTTTTAGTATTTTGAGAGCCTCCATATTGTTTTTCATAGGGGCTGGACCTGTCTACATTCCCAACAGTGTGTGAGGGTTTTTCTCCACACACTTGCCAACAACTCTTGTTGTTTCTTGTCTTTTTGATATGGGTATTCTCATGGGTGTGCAGTGGTATCTCACTGTGGCTTTGATTTGCATTTTCCTGATAAAAAGTGCACATTTTTTTTTCACATGTCTATTAGGAATCTGAATCTTCTTTGAAGAACTGCCTATTGACAAACTTACTTTAATCATACTACGCATTTCCAGAATTCTTGCTCTGTGCCTACTATTATGTTAGGTTTAACAAATACATATTCAAGTCTCAACAACAACCCCACGAAAGAGGGGTTTTTTATTCATATGTACAAACAAGTAAATTGAGGCCTGAAGTTGGTGAGTGGCTTGGCCAAGATTATGTAACCAATAAGGGCTAAAAAGGGGATTCAATCTCAGGTCTTCAAGATGCCAAAGACCGTGGTTATTCCTGCTTACCATGCTATTTTGTTAATTATGTTTCCCTCTAGTACTTTGCACTATCAGAAAATACCATGGAGTGTGGACATATAAACAAAGTTTTCAGACCTATCTCCTTAAGGTACCTCCATCCAGCTGTAGCATCAGGGTCTTGTGACCAAGTCATTATCTGACTTGAGGGATAGATTTTTTTGATATTTGGATATTTTGCTGCTTTCTTTACACTCCTGGAAGTTTGCTACGGTTTGTAATCCCTATTGTTCCTCAGGCTGAGAGACCATTTTCTATGCTTACTGATCAAGAGTACATAATTCTGTATATTCACTTTAACTCTTCAAAACTACTGTGAGCATGCTCTTTTCATTTTCATTTTCCCCTACCCTCTTGCCACATCAAACGTCAGATCGTTGGCCATTTGATTTGTCATTCTCAGGGTGACGGTTCTAGATCAAATCATTAACATCTATAGCATATTTAGCAAAAAGAAAATATCACTCAAATGTGGAATATTTTTAGTGACCCCAAGTGATGCTTTGGGACTACAAGATAAATTCTAGAGCCTGGAATACATGTCACCCATATCCAACTAGGGAAATTCAAGAGAGCGAGGCCAGTACTGTTTACCAAAGGACAGAAAAAAATGGTTGCTACTGATAGAGGGTATTTTGGCAACATGGAACTAATGCTTTAAATACAAATCTACCTTTGGGCCTAACAGTTTCATTTCTAAGAATCCTAAAGAAATTGAATTGTATCTAGTGAGTGACACATCTTTGATAACAAAAAATTGGAAATCATTAACATATTGAGTTAATGGATTATGATGCATTCATACAATGGAATGCTACATTGAAAACTTCATGTTGTAGAAAAAATCTTAATGACATGGAAAAATATTTCCCATATATTTTAATCTTTTTATAATGAAATTTTCCAAGCATATACAAAGTAGTTGTGGACTATTGAAACAAACACATCACCCAGCCTCAACAATTATCTACTCACAGAGCATCTCATTTTAACAACAATCATACCTATTTCCCTACTTCTCCCTCCTTTTTACCACCACACAGCAGCAAATCCTAGCATCCTTACATTAACTATTATTCAGAAATATTTCAGAATGTCTCTCTAAAAGATAAGAATCATTTAAAAGACAAAAATCACAACACCATTAACATACCTAAAATTTTGATAATGGTGCCTTGATATCATTACCTAGTTTTAAAAATTCTTCATCTCATAATTTTTTGCTTTTGAAGTTGTTTTTTTTCCAATTAAGATCCAAACACAGTCCCTAACTTGCATCTGAAGATAGGTCTTTTAAGTTCCCTCTAGTTTTTTGGTTCCATCACCTTTTGTTTTCCCTACATATCACAATTACTTGTTGAAGGAACCAGGTCCTTTTTTCTCACTTTCTAATAACTCCCCCATGATACCTTAAATATGTTTCCATCTCCTGTATTTTCTTGACTCGATACTTAATTTTTTGACAATTATACAACATAGATTGTTCTGGGTCAAATTGTATCCATCCTTCCCCAAATTCCTATTTCTCAATACCTCAGGATGTATTTAGAGATAAGGTAATCAAGGAGGTAATTACTGTAAAATGAGGTCATTAAGGTGAACCATAATCCATATGACTGGTGTTCCCACCAAAAGAGAAAAAGGGAGTAAGTCTCAGCACTACGAAGCTATCTACAGCCACTGCAACTGATCTCCAGCCAGGGAACTGACCCACATAGCACAGCAGACCTCTCCTGTCTCGCCCGCTGCTCGCCTCAGCAGTGTATTTCAGTAGATCTGTCCCCACTCTGTCTCTGGTGAATCCTCTCACACCCCCACCTATGGTCTATACCCCAGCTCTTATATGCACAAATAAATAAAAATAAAATCTTTTTTTTTTAAAAAGAGGGAAATTTGGATTCACACTGATTACAGAGAGATGATCACGTGAAGACATAGAAAAACTATCATTTGCAAATAAAGAGAGAAGACACAGAAGAAATCAACTCTGCTGATAACCGTGATCTTAGACTTCTAGCATCAGGACTGTGAGTAAATAAATTTCTTGCTCAAGGCACCTTGTCTATGGTTCTTTGTTACAGTAACCCCAGCAAACTAATATATAGATGATACTTTGCTCCTTCACTGAAAGGCATACAATACATTCTTGAGTACAGAATTCTATAGTGGAGAGAAAAAACATACTTTAAAAAGAGCCAACTTGTAAAAAAATGTAATAAGAACAGTTACCATGACAGAATGCATGATGTGCCAGGCACATTACTAAACACTCATATTCACTGTATTATTTGAAACTTAGAACAAGCCAGGCAGGCAGGCATTACTGTTGTGATTTCCAAATGATGAGATTAATTCGGAGAGAATCAGCACCAACTCAGGGCATACCCCAACTTAAGAGGCAGAACTAAAAGGTCATCTAACTTGAGCCATCTGCCTGCAAGTCCCAGGTCACTTCATACCATGATTATGATCATTGAGAGTTTGGCTGTTATCAATCATCACTCAGTGCCAGACACTGACAAATTCAAACTGGAGAAGAAAGCAAATAAAGGAAAGAAGTTCTACTGGATCAGCCCCATGCAGATGAGAAGCCCCTAACGGTGTGATCTGAACTCAGACCCTGATATTCTAAGCGAGGGGGCTGCTGGGAAAGTTGTGCAGCTGAACAGTCATCTGGGGGTGATCTTTCATTGGGAATGATGCACATGGGTTTGCTCTTTCGTTCATTGGCATTGCCGTGCAAAGATTGTGGAAGCCCTTTGCACACTCCCAAGTGGCTTGGGGGAAGCCCTCAGTCCAGCTGCCGCAGACCTCTGAGGAACCCCAGCAGGTCCTGGAGCTGCTGTTGCACTTCTCACCCTCAGTCAGTAACTGAATCTTTTCCCTCTCCTTCCCTCCTGCTGCTTAGAAAAAATTAGGATTTTTCCCCCTTTTTTCTGCACCAAAGTCCCTTTTGTTAGCATTTTTGCTGGCAGATGGCCAGACGTAGAGCTGGTGAGAAAGGTTCTGAGCTGGCGACTCTTTTTAGACCCTTTGCCTGGTAACATTCACAGTGAGAAAATGAGGGCCACTTCTTTGCGGTGACCTGGTATCTGAGGCCCCAGACCTGATTTTCACAGTTCTCTCTGCAGCTGCCAGTACTCTCTGGTGGTAATTCATAACAACCATCAACGTGATTCCTCCTGGATCATCACACAGTCACCATAGCACTGTCTTCACAGATCTCCTGCCTCTTCCCTCACTCCCCTGAGCCTACCGCCAAGTCGACAGCTTACGTTCATATCCAAGAGCCAGAAATGGCTCAGAATGAAAATACTCTTTTCATTTACTTTGGATCAGATTTCTTTGATTCAGAAGAACCAGTGAGTAGGAGGAATACAATTAAGGCCGAAAGTTTACACTTTAGAGAGAAACAGATCTGGATTGAAGTCCCTGTTCTGTCCCTTTACCTGGGTGACTTTTTCTTTTTTTAGTTAAAAAAAAAAAAAAAGATTTACAGAGGAATGAGAAGATGAAGGGAGATTAATTGGTTGACAAGTATTACCAGTTACAAGGTCTGAACTGAAACAGGGTGCAGGTTGAAAGCCAGAAAATCAAGCTCTACCTGGGTGACTTTCTGTGAGGGTTTATTTTCTGTAATCCTCAGTGTTCATGTCTTGAAAACGAAATTAATTATAGCATCCACCTCAGAGGGCAGCTATGACAACTAAATGACATAATGCATATAAAGCACACCTCATAAGTCCTAGAATTTATTAAGGTCACACTGAAATGTTAAGTGTAAAACAAAAAAGAATAATAGAGAGAAGTGAGGGGAGTCAGCACCCCATGGCATTCTCTGATTATGTGAGGGCTAAAAGCCACTGTGGAAAGGCAGGTCAGATGACTCCCTGTGACTTTGTCACTAGCAGTCCTTGGCCAGAAAGCTTCAGGCACTCCTGCTTTCCCTACCCTGGTCCCTAACTCACATTCACTGCTTTTTCCGTGACTTTCAGTTATCTTACTGCTCAATCTGCTCTGGACAAATGCCCTTGACTTTGAAAGTTACAGTTTAGGTACCATTAACCAAATACCACTGAATCTGAGAGCCTAGAACCAGTTTCCTCCTGAAATTTCTAGCCACTAGCTTTGACGAGCAATGGTAATTTTCAGGTCTGTTAAGCATCATAAACTCTATTTTGCTATGTTGGTCTGGGTTGGCATTATTTACCCCACTTGTCCAGTGGGGGAAATGCATTGTGTTTAGGACCAGACAGCTCTGAGACAGCATCATTGTTGATGATGCCTAGTGTGATATGTCAGGTCTGGTTTAATATCATCTCTTTGTGGCCTGAACCATTAGCTTCTTCATGCCCTGCTTGCTTGCCTATTTGTAGGCCTGGTCATCCTTGAGCAGGGCCCACTCGGCTTTGTCTTCTTCAGGTAGGACTCCATGGCTGGAGAAGCACAATGCTGACCTAGTGATCCAGCAGGTGCCTTTGAGGAAAACCCTGCCAAGCTTACCTTGGCCTGAGATGCCTGGCATGGGCTGTGAACTATATAAGCTTCTGGCTCATGTTCTCATGGAGATATTTCAGTAAGGTCTTCTTGGCTGTCAAGAACCTTCACTCTGCTGGAGGTGGGTGCTGTACAGAGAGAAGCTACAGTTCGTTGACATTCTCTCTACTTTTTGGTAAGAAGAGTCTGAAGTTATGTATTTGAAGTAACTAGTTCCGGAAAAGAGAACCATACTGTTTCACTGCTGCCCCACAAACACTATCAAAACTGATTCCTGTGATCTTTACTGTTTTACTTGAGAAATTCAAGTAAAAGTTGGGAAGGTAACCTATAATATTCCTCCCTAAGTCAATTTTTCTTTCTTTGCCTTTTTTTGTTATTATTTACTACTTCTATATTTTAGCTATCCAAAGAAAGCAACTAATTTATTTTTTGATTGGCAGATTTTAGGACATTCCTCCAAGTAAAATGTAAAAATAAGAGTGACAGTCACAAGGAATAGTATTTTATCCTCTGAAAATAATTTGCAAGACATTTGCATCAGATTATATGACATACTTTACCAGAAATGGCCCATGGAGTTTTGGGAGGGGAAGTATTGAACAGAACATTGGAGTTTTTGATTTATTTGATTTATTTCTGTCAACTACAATATTTCAGATGTACTCAGTCTTTATCCAAGAAAGCCCAAGCACATGGTATTGACAGCTGCAGAAAATAAAATAAATCCCTCATTCCTCCATTTGAGTAGTTAAATTTTAAAAAGTGAAGAAATTTGTCGGGTCAGTGAGCTAGTTCAGTGAAGCCTTGAGTGGAGAAATTTTAAAAATATATGACTCCTAACTTTTAGTCCTTGATAACAAAAAGTTAGCTTTCTTTTATTTTATGATTTTTGGGGGGCTCTCTAGAAAATGGATCATGAGTCAACTTTTATTCTTTCTTGATTAACAGTAGCCAGTGTTGTTATAATTAGATATTTAGTTAAATGGTATTTTTCAAAACAGAGACCTGTACACTGTACCTAATCTATTTACAACCAGTCATTCTATTAATATTCTCCTTGCTCAAGTCTTAGGTGTTACATTAAAACCCTTTAGAGCGGAAGGGGAAGGGGAATTAATAGACACTGTGCACCAAAATCTGCCAGGCAGATCACCAAACTTCATAAACATTACTTCAGTGAATCCTCGATCTCTTTTGAAGGGAAGATGTTTTTATTCTTATATATAAAAAGATATGAGCTCAGAGAAATTAAATAACTTGCTCAAGATAATACAACCAGTAAGATGGTGGGAACTGGATTTTGACCCCAGGATTCCTGACTCCAAAGTACCTGCTGATTCAAAGAAAAATTTACATAGCAGGCCAAATTCCTTCCTTTCACAATCTCCTAGAGAAGGGAACAGGTAGACACAATAAACTTCTTATATATAAAGTTCAACTAAATATATCACCTTACTGAAGAGTCTGCTTTTTCTCCATAGAAAATCCCAAAACAAAGCAGAAAATAATTTTGAATTTTCTGTCACAATGGATAAAGTCAGGACTTATTACCTGACTTTAAATATTAATAGAAGTTAACACTGTTTGGTTTAAAGTTGTTTACTTCTCAAGCATTGTCATAAGTGCTATCATTTCCAATGTCTATATATTGCCATATGGTTTGATTATTTGACAAAAAACTTATTTACTTTATTACCATAGCATATGACTAACATTTAAAATTTTTGGAATTCAGAGCATGTCTATACTGGGACTCCATTGTCTTATTTGAAGGCGCCTTTACCTGCTCCAGAGATCACCATTCTACTTTTTAGGTGCCTATTTCCTTTATATATATATTTTTTTCCAACAGGGCTTCTGAGCATGGGGCATTAGAACATAGACCAATGGCTGGTAGATATTAAAAGTGAAGTTTATGGCATGCACAAAGTACCTTCACAAACAGCTCACCTTCTCAGAGAAGTGGCTGGGAACAGTGCCGCAGGGGCCCAGGTCACATTACTCAATATTAAAATGGTAGATTGCAACATCACAGCAAAGGTGTAAACAAGGGAAAACAAAACTCAAGTGGATCACTTACAGAGGGAATGAGGTGATTCAGAATCTAGATGTGTGGATCACGTTACTGAGAATCTGATAATTCAACTCATTAAGGTAACAGAAATGTGGGAGATTTTTATTATTTCTCTCACCATCTTGTACAGATTTGAAACACTTTAATAAAACAACAGGGAAAAGGCAAAAGAAATTCTAATCTTGCTCTGCTGCGCAGTGTCATAATAAATATTTGAGAAGGAAATTTTAAAAAGAAGAAATTCATTTTCAAAGCTGCAAAGAAATTAGCCCAAGTATGTGTCTATGTGGATAGAAGACATAACCACAAGTAATACCTGATCAACATGAGTCTTCGCCAACAGACTATAAAACATATGGGGTAAGGCATCAGTCCCCTGGTATACAGTAAGCGCTCACTGTTGAATAAGTGAAACAATGATGAGTATGTCTAAAAATATAAACATAATTAAAATATTCAATTTTTATTATCTCTGTGATAGTTTGTTTTCTTTTCACAATATTTTTATCATTTTTATAAGCATTCAAAAACAAGAGGTAAAAATGTTATTTGGGTCCCAAAGGGAAAAAAAAAATACTTGTTACATAGCCCAAACTCTCAGGAAGCCTTCTGTACAGGTCAGCAGAATAATACCACCTTTCTCTCAAGTGTCCCATCCCTTCTTGGGGAGAAAACATCAATCTAGATTTTATACCTTATCTACCAGGAAGTAGACTGAATGGTTAGGTCTTCATGCTAGCCCAATGGGAAATTACATTATTCAGGATTCTTCAGAGAAACAAAACCAAGCAGAATGTATATATATATATAGAGAGAGAGAAAGACAATTATTACAAGGAGTTGACTCACATGATTTGCAGGCTATCCCAAGGTTTGCGGTTGAGTTGGCACACTGTAAACCCATGAGTATCAATGGTTTAAATCCAGTATAGGTTCAAGGGGTTAAGAACCAGGAGAGCGGATGGTGGAGCTTGAATCCAAAGGTAGGGGGAAAGCCAATGTTCCACGATGAAGGTTTTCAGGAAAAAAAAAAATGCTTTTTACGCCTGGCAGGATCAGCCTTTTGTTCTACTCAGGCCTTCAACTGATTGAGGCCCAGCCACAGTGTGAAGGGCAATTTGCTTTACAATCTAGCAATTTAAAAGTTCATCTCCTGGAAAAATATCAGAGCACCCCATGGTGCAGTCAACACATAACATTAAGCATCATAGGACTCCTCTCAAGAGCTAACAACTTCATTTCAACCCATGCTGCATGGCAATGGTAATGGGCTTGAGAAACTATCTTTCCTCTTTTCCTGTACAGTCCAGAGTTGTATGACTGCATTGCAGTCATTTCAGTCAATGACAGCCCGCATATACAATAAAGATGTGATCACCATCCTGTGTCATAGTGTTTTATGCAGGCAGTAGCTTCATTAATCTCATATTTACTGTGATTCTTCATAGCATCATTTCCCCTTGTACTTGACTTAATCTCATGTTGTTCAGTTCATTGTAGCCCGTAAGCATACAAAATCATTTCTGATGTTTCTAGTAAGAGACCACATCAAGTAATTGACCTAGAAATAAAATGAAAAGTGATTAAAGATAATAAATGTGGGAATGCAGTGACAACCATTACTCATCGATCCTATCCACCATCACTATCATCTTAAAGAAAAGAACAAAATAAAAGAAGCTGTTAAAAAGATATGCTCCATTGAAAACAATGAGACTAATGAAAATTCAAGTTACAAAATTTTTCTCTGTATCAGATATGGAAAAATTTCTAACGATCTAGATTGATGACCAGACACAGAAGTGTATCTCTGGGCAACTTGACAATCAAAAACCTTGTGTGCAAAGTTGAAAGAAAAGATTGTACCCAACTACCATGTTGAGTACACTGTTGACTTGTCATTCACTTTGTGAAAATGAATGGTGATGAGTCTGTAAGTGCTGATGTAAAAGCAGCTGAAAACATTTTGGAACCCTATATAAGCTGTTTGTGAAAATTACTTGCTAGAGCAAATCTTCAATATGATGAAACCTTCTTGTTCCAGAAACAGATGCCTGAAACAAATTTTATCCATAAGGAGGCCAAGTCAATGCCAGCTTTCAAGGCTGTTAAAAACAGGATAAAATTCCGGGGCCCTCCCTGATGGCGCAGTGAGCTAAAGCAAGCTGCGGCCGCTTCAGTACCAGTTTGACCCCAGCCCCGGAGGTGACCCACATGGGGTGGCAGAACTCTCCTGACCCGCCCGCTGCTCCCCTCAGCAGTGTACTTCGTCAGTCTGTCTATTCAGCTCCCCACTCTGCCTCTGGTGAAGCCTCTTACCACCCCTGAACCTCTGGCCTGTACCCCAGCTCTGTATGCATAAATAAATAAAACAGGATCAAATTCTTGCTTAGGGGCAATGTTGCAGGCTACAAATCAAAACTCTTTGTGATTGGCCCAGTGAGAATTCCAAGTCCTTCAATCAAATCAATAAGCACAAGCTACTTACAGGAGCAGTAAGAAGTCATGGATGACCCCGCTGTCTTCTAATATGCCAGCTAAATGGAAAAGCAGTCTTTGGAGAATAATGGACCTTTCAAGATTTTGTTTATAGCTGATTATGTTCCTAACACTCCTCCTTTATTGGTGGTCTTTACCCCAAAATCAAAGGTGTGCTTCTCCCTCCAACACCATCTTTTTGAACCGATCAATGAACCAAGGGACTTATAGCACTTTTTAAAAATATATTTATTTTTATTTATTTATGTATACAAGAACTGCAGTGCAGGAGGCCAGAGGTGTGGGGGAAATGAGAAGATTCACTGGAGACAGAGTGGGGAGCGGAACAGACAGAAATACTGAAATATGCTGAGGAGGGGAGCAAGGAGCTAGACAGGAGAGGTCTGCTGTGCTATATGGGTCGGCTCCCTGGCTGGGGATCAAACACTTGCCGTGCCACAGTGACTAGCAATAGCCTGATGGTTCTGAGACTTCAATCCCTGCACCATCAAGGAGGCCTGATTTATAGCACTTGTTAGGATCGACTACTTGAAGAGAACCTTTGTCCATGCTATTGAAAGAAAGGAAGACACTGAGAAGATATTGATGCACTTCTGGAAGGACTACAGCATCTGTGAATGCATAAATAATCTTGTTTGGTCTTGGGATGATGTTATCAAGGAGTATATGGTGGCTTCTGGAAGAAGACACTCAAGAAGTTCATCTATGACTTCAAAGATTTTGCCAAGGATGGGGAAGTGAGGTTGAAATGGTTAGCAACTTTAACCTGGGTGAGGATTATGTCAAGGAACATCTAGATGTGGTTCCTGAGGAACTGACTATTGAGGAGTTTTTGGAACTGGAACAGTAATACATACCTGGAGAGATGCAAGAGAAAAGAAGACTGCAGAAGAAGAAAAATGTAAAGAAGCTCCCACCTCAAAAAACCAAAATTCACAGTGAAGGTTTAGCAAAATCTTTCGCAGACTTCAACAAGTTCCTTAAAGTATTTGAAAACACAGACCCCCCCCCCAACACTGAAAGAAGTTTATTAACAGAGAGAACTTTCATGGCATTATCAGCTTACAAGAACAACTATGATTAAAAAAAGAAAGATGCTATAGGAAACATATTTCTGAACAGGACGAAACTTCCTCAAGAAGAGCCCCAAGCAGATATCTCAGAGTGTATTCTAGAAGAAGGCATTGTTATCCCTGGAGGGCACAGACTCATGCAAGATTTTGCCCCCAAAGACCCTCTAGTGGGTCGAGATGTGGCAGAGGAAGGCAGTGACATTGATGATTCTGACCCTGGGTAGGGTCAGGCTCAGGGTGTGCTTATGTCTGCATTTTGAACCAAAAAAAAAGCTTAAAAAGTAAAAACAAACTACAAATTTGAAAAATAGATAAAGCCTTATCGAATAAGGATAAGAGGAAAATTTTTGTATAGCTGTACACTGTTTCGTGTTAAATGTAATTCAAAAGAGTCCAAAAGATTTAAAAAAAAACCAAAAGTTTATAAAACAAAACTATTGTTAAGGTAAGGTGACCACTGAAGAGAGGAAAGTATCTTTAATCAGGTGTGATCTAAGTGCACAGTGATTATAAGATCTACAGTAATGTACAGTGATGTCCTACGCCTTCGTACTCACTCACCAATTCACCCAGTGCAATTTCCGGTCCTGCGGGCTCCATTCATGGTTATGTGTTGTATAGATCTACTTATTTTTCCTTTTATATTATACTTTTTTTATGTCCTAGATATGTTTAGATAAATACACACTGTTGTGTTACAAATGCCTGCAGTATAACATGCTGTTACTGTAGTTCAGGAGGAATAAACAGGCTTTACCATAAATCTCGCATCTCAGTTGGCGTAAGTACACTCTATGTCATTTGTATGACTTCAAAATCTCCTAATGATGCACTTCTCATAATGTATCCCTATCATTTAAGAGATAGATGACTGTATTGTATAGGGTACCTAATTGTAAGCAACAGAAATCAAGTCTGGTTAACTCATACAAGAGTGTCCACTGGAAGGATATAGGGCCCTTGAAAACATGGATGAGGAAGACTAATAAAGTATGATTTTAAAATATTAGGTATCCCCTTTTGCAGCAACATGGATGGAGCTGGAAGGGCTCATGCTTAGTGAAATAGGCCAAAAAGAAAAAGAAAAATACCAGATGGTTTCACTCATAGCAGGAGCATAAAGGACCAGGGGAGAAAATAATAATAATGAACAACTATATACCAGAGACATTTTATGGGGGTGAAGTGGGGAATGGGATCAAAAATGGCGGTGGGGGGAGTGCACTGGCCTATGGTGATGGCACACGAGTGATTTGGTGATGGGAAGCCCATGAGGATTACTGAGATGGAAAAAGGCACAAAATGATGTAGAAGTAAACTAATGCATTATTTTTAAAAATATATCAGGCATCCAGGGAGCCTGGACAACAAAAATCAGCTTACCAGGGCTCTACCAAATGATATGTGGCCCCCAGTGAAAACGCACAGCTGCCAAAACTAGGTTACCACCATTAAGACGGCAGAACGTATCTCATCATAACTCAAGGTTGAATTTCCTGGTGGAGTGTCTGACTGGCTCAAGCAGGTCATATACCTCATATATCTTTATCCTGATGCTTAAAGAAGTTTCATCTTTCTAGTCTGGCTTCCTTAGTGGTAAGTGAGGTCTGCTGTCTATCTGTACTATCAGACTGAGGGGTTCCTCACAACCGAGACTGGATTCAAATGTCAAGAGGCAACAAATAGGAATAGTGCTTTTTTAGTGCACTACAGTCCTGTTAGAACCTATCTGCCATCCGCGTGACTGGTTACTGCTTAGTGTACAGTGAATTCATGGCAAACAGGCCAATTAGTAAGTTTGGCATGAGGAATTTATAATCAGAAGCAGGAAACAACATTTGAAAAAGGCAGCTTGCTACTTTGTGGATGTCCGTAGTGTTTGAGTCCAAGTAGATTTTGGAAAGAGACCCTTCATCAATTAGCCTCCTACAAAGTACTTAGTGCACATTGGTTATGCACCTGGCATGGTTCCAATAAGTGCAAAAGAACAACTCTTGCAAATAAGGAGGCCTCCGACTCAACCCCTTTGAGTTTAAGAACAACTTGCATGCTATTTTCACTGAGAAGGAAAGAAAGAAAGAAACTGCTAGAAGTTGGCTCTTTGCTCTGCCGAGAGTCTGTTTCCATTACCTCTTGTATTGTCTGGCCTTTTTCTCTCCCTGTGCCCACAGGTTCCCAACCCTGGATCAACACTTGGATACAGAATGAAGCTGAGTGTAGAGTGAGACAGTAACTTCACTCAGTGGCCTTACTACATAGGAAAGAGTTTTTACCTCTTTAGAAACTAGATCTCTTTGAAAATTTGATGGAAGCTGTAGTGCTGCTCCAAGAAAAATTTATGCCTTCACAATATACCAAAAAATTTGCCAAAAAAAAAACTTTACAAGCTCCCTGAAATGTCAAGGCATTTAAGAAATCCAAATTACATTCTAAGGTTAAGCAAGTAAACACCCTACATGAATAATTTCTTCCTTCCTTTACCTTTAGGACTGAACATAAAATGTAGCGGCAAGGTCAGTTTTCTGCAGGAGACCTGTGAATTCAACCACTTCTACCAGACAACCAAATTCACTATCAGCTCAAAGGTATTTCCTCTTCCACCTTTATAAATATTCCAAGAAAGTCGTTCACTTCTCTGCTGCACTGCAGTTTTAAACTCTTCAACTGTTTCAAACTTGTATATGATAATGCACAAAATGGCAAGTCTGCTGGAATAGAACAACTTTTGAGCCTTAATAATTTCCTTTCCAGGACCACGCAATCCTCATTTTCACCTGGGCTTCCTATCTCAGGAGCATTCTGGATTCTATCTCCAAGCCCTCATGCTTAGCAAGCTCAATCAATTCTTCCTTGAAAATGTCTGTAGAACCTAGCACTTAATTTCCAGTTTTTCTCCTGCTGTTCCTTTTTCAGGCCTCTCATCGTATACCCATACTACAATAAACTCTAAACTGCACTGTATGCATTTGCATCTCCCCCAATGATACTCTACATCACAGTCATGTAAGTAGCTCCTGAGGAAGTTCAGTGCTGCTATTTCCACAGGCAGCTGGGCGTGTGCGCTACCTCCAGAATGGCTGTTGCAAAACAAACACTGAAAGCAATTTTCACTTTCTTCCTTTGTCATAAAAGAAAAAATCCTCTTGGGACTTCTTCTAGCTGGTGAAAACAGGTACTCATGCAGGTCTATGGTAAAAGTCAAATGGCATAGCTCAAACATTTGAAAGTAGAGGATACCTCTGAGATCAATCTTCTTTAAATCAATTTTGTCAAATAAATGCTTTTATCATAGCCTTCTGTGTTTCCTCTGCCTTTAGAATAAAGTTGTAACTCTACTTTAGATGGGTTTGTACTGAGTTAATTTAGCTAATCTGGAACTACATTTCACCATGTCCCTTCCTCAAAGGGTCCCAGGCTAGTAGGTCCCCTGAGGGAAATTTGCCTAATAAGTCACAGGCAGGAGAGAAGGAGCAATCATTTTTTTGTGCTCTGAAAGCCTGATAGACTCAGCTGTGGCGGCTCATCTAGTGTCTGTGGCTCTTCTGGCCACCTCCTAGCTCATCTTTCAGCCTTTCCAAGGCCAGAGTCAGCTATACCTGCAGTCGGGAACAAAGACCCCCAGTTCTCCTGCAGGTAACCTATGTTACCTATCAAGGTGAGAGGGGATGTGAAGTTCAATTTGTTATTGAGGTTTTCAGTTTTTTCTGAGTTCCCATTCCCTGCCCCAGTTTTCTTCCTGTTTGGCAGTCTCTGACCTATGAAGATTTCAGGCCCAGCCTCATGATAGGCGATAGCCTTACATAGATCTCCCCTCCAGCCCCCACAATTACCTGCCAGAAGCAAGGCAAAAAGCAAAGAACATATTTATTGATACAACTCCCCTCAGTTATCTTTCTCAGCCCAGCGCCTTTCCATATTGCTAGCATTCTCCATGGCCCAGACTTTCAAAAGTCTCCGGACTTTTGAAAAAGAAAAGATCTGAGTGTTTGAGGTACCAAACAAACACCGTATTAGATACTTTTCCTCCCTCATCCCAGCTCATCCTCAGATGACCTCAGTAGGTCTTTGCTACTATCCTCATTTTGGCTATGAGCAAGTGGACGCAAAGGTATATTAAATCCTCCTGTAGGCTAAGTGAGGAAGGTGATGCAAACTGCTGTCTAACTCCAAAACCAAAGTTCTGGCCACTATTTCACCCTGCGTCCCTTTCTATTCATAGCAGATAATTCAGCCTTCCAAACCTGCCTGTCATCTGACTTTTCCCACCTGTTGTACATTCCCCGAAAGAACACTTCCAAGCCTGAAGAAGAAACTGTGAGACAGAATATCGATCCATTTAACAAGGCTGAACCTCTAACCTCAGGTACCTAAACCCCATATTGCTCTAGTACCTATACCCCTAAAATCCATTTCCCTGTTTTAAAGGGCTATTCAAGGGAGTTTCAGCTAATTAGACTGACCTTAGGAAATGTCGGGATGAAATTGAAAAAAACAAAAACCCAGGATGGCTTGAAAGTTGCAATTTTGACTTTCAAGGGTACATAAACTACAAAGTATGCCAACAAAGTACTGGTTGGGAGAATCTTTGGGGGATCTTCTATAATGAATAAATAATTATATTTTGAAATTAGTTTTCCATTGTCTGTAGTAAATCCCCTGTGTGAGCTTAAAAGTAGTGGCTTTCTTATTCATGAAAAGAATTACCATCTATTGTCTTGCTTACCCTGTCAGGGAAGGAGGGGGCAGCGGGGAGGTAGATATAGAGAACTTCAGTTCAAGGGGGGCCTGATGCAGAACCCACCAGTCAGAACCAAGGTCAAAGGGCAGAATCAGAAGTCATGACTCAGCCCAGAAGCCTCCAGACAGGACAGTCAGATGACCAAGCATCTTCAGATCCCTGAAGGCGGCAGAGACAAGCTCCTGATCTAATGGAGACTTTGTTAAAGTCAGAGCCCTCCACTTGATAGTGATCATCTTGACCCAGATTCCCAAATGTACCTCTTGACCCTGAACATGTCAGACTAGTCCACCACTTTATGTTGGGTGTTCTTTGCTGGCCATCCACCCCCAGCTCCTACTCAATTCATTCTCCACGTTTTCCCACCTTACTTGATGCTTAGAACTCTAAGAACTACATCTTTGAACTCTTTTATCTTCTGGCTTCTATTTAGGCTCATCAACCTTTGAGGTATTTATTATCCCAGATTCCTCAAAACTGGGCCAAGATTTGGCAGGGACTGCATTCCTCTGTCAAAAGTCAGAGTTGTTATCTAGAAACCCCATTCCTCCAGCTACATTCCTGGCCCGATTCCTATGATCATGGCCTCCTGCCTCTCCAGGCTTAGAATGGCAACAGCTTTTCGTCATTGCTACCCTGGTATCTTCCTCATCTTCCATTAGTTCTTTTAGCTCTGCCTACATCTTTGCAAACAGTCCCTTTATTAACTCTCACATGTGTCATCTCTTCCCTGATGGCACACTGACTGATTTCCCACTCTAGCTCCAGTATCTGGCACATTGGCAAACAGCACATAGTCAATAAAAATGTGCTGGGAAAAAAAGTGGGAAATACATTTCTTTTCAACTTTAAGGTAATTCTACTCTCTCTTGACAATCTTCCCAGCTCTTCCTCCTCTCCATTCCTTTCTTAAATGTTTGACTCTTCAGCCTTTGGTTTATGACCTAGCTCTCCAGTTGTCAGGGACTGAGAACTAAGGAGACAATAGTTTAGTCACTGTATTCCATCATCTCCCTGAAAGGAGCTAGAATTTGAAACTTGGGACATCCAAGTACCCGATACACTAAACCCATGTTTGGATTCTGCCGAAAATGTCAGTGGAAAATGTGACACAAGTGGTTGGTGAGATGGGGACCGTCTGCATACGGAAATCAGCGAGCTGATAAATTACCAGTGCATCCCATCTGGCATGAATGGGCCACGTCTTGCGGAGGGGAATTCTGGATTTATACATACTGTGCCAGAGAGTTTCTCTGTTGGCATTTGAATATGCTGACAAGCTGTGCTGAAAGGCCATCTCATTTTCTGGGCCGACAGTGCAATGATGAGGAAGGCAAAGTCAGCAACCTTGGACCACAATGTGAACTGGTCCACCAACGTAGGGGGAGGCATGAGTGTCATACATGAAGTTTATTTTCAGGAACCAGAACTAATCATTGATAAAGACAGAAGGAATGTGTTCAACTGGAGCATCCAGTCCTTACAGAATGAACACATGAGGGATTGGAGACCAACAAGTCAGTGGCTGATAGAAACTTTGACCTCCACTTCTTTTCGACCTTTTCTTTCTTTTCTAGAAAAGAAATTTTAATTTCTATTAAAAATATTTGCATAAAAGCAAGGACATTTTTTATGTGACTTTTAGAAGAAAATCTCTGAGTTTCAATCCCTTTGTGCCTTTTTTGGTTTTGTTCCATTTGATACAAGTACTTGTTAAACATTCCAGGCTTTAGCTGTGTGCCTCTCACTCCCCAACTTCCATGCAATGACAGTAGGGATAAGCCACCAACAGAGCCTAGTTGAGAGGACTGAATGCAGCAACTCATGCCCAGTACCTAGAACAGTCCCTGGCTCTTAGTAGGCCCTTAGTAAGTGGCGTCTGTGAGGACCGCTGGCAGTCAAATCTCCCCACTCTGGTTGACTGTGGTGAGGGTGCGTGATGAAATGAAACACTTTTGTTTTCCCATCCTGACAAAAGAAGTCTCTTGGCTCTTGCTGGGTATAAAGCAGCCAAAGCAGAATGAGTCCTAAGAGCCCCCTTTGTCCTGACAGAGGCCTCATTTGTCGGACACAAATGCTGCTCTGGCAGTCCTGGACGCCTGTGCCACTGTTACAAATCTGTTTGGGTTGGAGTACCACCAGTTTGCCGCTGTGAAGCGTCCAAGCTCCCAGGCTGCCCAAGCGCAGCTGTGAATTCATTCAGAGCAACCCTGCACACGGGGCTCTTGTAACCTCGGGCTTTAAATTCTGAGAATCAGCAATTCATTTTGATGACCTTGCTCCTCTCTCGGTTGAGGCTTCCCAGGGGCCCTGGCCTGCCAGTGGGTCAGATGACTTCTGGAAAGACTTCCTGGGTTCCAGCAACAAGCACTATCGGAGTTGGAAAAGAGGCAGATTGGCAAGCTTCCTTTTTAGTGATGTTCTTGGGCCCTGGGCATTAGGTACATGTGGTTGCAGGAAGGTCGCTGCTCTTGTTTTATTAGTTGTTAAAAAGGAAAAATGGCACAGGAAATTTTTTTTTTAATTATTTTAAAGCTTCATTTATTTGTGCATACAGAACTGGGTACAGGCCAGAGGTGTGGGGCATTGAGAGGATTCACCAGAGACAGAGTGGGGGGCAGAACAGGCTGACTGGTGAAGTACACTGCTGAGGGGAGCAGCGGGGGTCAGGAGAGGTCTGCGCCATGTGGATCACCTCCAGAGTGGGGATCAAACTTGTGCTGAAGTGGCTTTAGCTTTTTAGTGCTGTGCTTTAACCTGCTGCGCCACCAGGGAGGGCCCATGGGCAGGAAATTTTAACAGAGTTTGATAGAAGAATTCATCAAGAACAATCCCTCACCCATCTGGCTCAGCTGAACTGCAAACCTGAAGAAGGACAATTGGAAGCCAGTTTCTGGGTCAAGCCTGTCAGCATATCCCTGGGAACTGGGTGTGGCCTGGGATGGGTCAGGTCTCCCATCAATCACACCATTCCTCTGGGGCAGCTGCTGTTTCCACTTTCCTGCCTGGAGACCGGGGAGTGATCCAACAGGACTAAAACTAGGAACCTATATTTATAGATTTATTTCATTTTTATTGCAGTAAAACACATAACATAAAAATTTACTATCTCAACCACGTTACGATGTACAGTTTAGTAGTACTTCATACATTTGCATTGCCGTGAGTCCATCTCCAGAACTCTTTCCATCTCCTAAAATTGGAACTTTGTACCCGCTGAATAATACTCTCCATTGCCTTCTTCTCAGTCCCTGGAAACCACTATTCTATTTACTCTAGAAGGCACTACATATGAGTGGCTCATAGAGTATTGTCTTTCTGTGACTGGCTGATTTCAGAGCCAGAATGTCCTTCCCTTTAAAAGCTGAATGATAAGGATGCCTTATTTCATTGTGATTCTAGTAAGGACCCTTTGACTATGAGACAGAGTAAAGGTGGCGGGGCAAGGGAGAGAGAACTTTTAGGGTTTGAGGTTTTCAGAAAGTCTACAGAGATTGAACCTTTTTCATGGATGTATTTCCATCACCCCTATGTAATATCTACCGTCACATGCTGCCAGTCAAGCGACCCATGAACTTTGATCACTGATGGTGTAGGCCACCTTGTGCCAGGCCTGGCTCTCCATACTGAGTTGTGCCATGAGGAAGGTCAGGCCTCTCCAGGAGACTGGAAGGTTGGGGCACAGCACTGCTCCGACTTATCTTAGTGGCAAGACATTTCACTGCTGTCAATGTGGTGGTAACTCCAGGAGAAAAGGAAGATGGTACTACGAATTCTCCCTTGGTTAGGTGGCATTAAACGAGAAAGTACAAGTGAAAGTACCAAGCCAGGTATGTTGCATCAAATATGTTAGATCTTAATATAAAGCAAATTAAAGATGAGATTCCTCCCCTCCATAAATACAGGAACTAGACTGACTCGTGACTTTTCAACATTTTCTGAGTCAGGCACCCTTTGAGAGTCAAACATGCTGAGGCACAACTCGGCATTGAATTTCCAGGGAATCCTTGAATCTGAGGCTGCCTGGCCGTGGACTCCAGGCATCAGATCAGGGACCTGGCAAATAATGGTAGAAACACTGCTTGGAAACTGCTTTTGTACAGTGTGCAAGAAGAAGCAGCAATGTCCCGAACAGCAGACACTGGAAAGAGGACTGACAGAGTCAGCTGAGTCCAGCCAGTACCACTTCTTCAGCTATTCAGAAATTCTCCAAGAAATCAGCCTTGCTTTCCATCATTCTGTGAGTGGACCAGCAGTCTGAAGATCTGTCTTTTATGCACCAAATTATTGGTAGCAACACAATGTAAATACTCATTGGTGCTTGTCTTGTAACTTGGCTGATTCACTCTCTGGTACAACTTCTAAGCAGCTTCTTCATACTGTTTGCTCTACATAGCCTGTCTATTGCTGAGTGCCTCTCTGTGGACCCCTCAAGCCCCCCTCTCAAAGAGATTGTGGGTAAAAAATCACTCTGTTGATTGTTTTAAACTTCTGGATATGTCATCACACATAAGGAGGTGTCAAATCTCAGCACGTCCAACGTCATATATACCTCTATGGACAGTGGGCTTGGCATGGACAAACCTGGCCTCGTGTTTTGTTTTTTTTTTTAAGATTTATTTATTTATTCATACAGAACTGGGGTATAGGCCAGAGATGCGGAGGGTGAGAGGATTCACCAGAGACAGAGTGGGGAGCAGAACAGGCAGATCGACGAAGTACACTGCTGAGGGGAGCAGCGGGCGGGTCAGGAGAGGTCTGCCACGCCATGTGGATCTCCTCTGGGGCAGGCGGGGATTGCACTCATGCGGAAGTGGCATTAGCTTCTTAGTGCTGTGCTTTAACCCGCTGCACCACCAGGGAGGGCCCCTCAAGGGAAAGTTTTTTAAACGCTCGCGTGACTTAGCCCTAAAGCCCAGCTACCACCCTCTCTGTCACAGCTGTCTAATATTCAAGACCCAAGTAACAATGCTGGGAACCATCTGGGTCTCCTGCCTGCCTACCAGCCTGGATCATTCTCCAGCCATTCCAGGCCAGGGGTATTTTGTAAGCAGTTACATGAGTATTGGCTGTTATTTCAAGCCCACTTCCACTGGCACCATCTCAAGTGTTGCTACAGATACCATTTCTGCACCCTCCTCACTCTGTGGCCTGGTATGAACATTTTACTCTATTTCAGTATCCTTGACATTGCTGCTTCATGTGTAGCCTCAAAGAATTATATGGTAACAAAGACCTCTTGTCTAAACTGGCAGGGGGAATATGCAGAGGGTCTAATCTTCTAATTGCCTAGGAACTGGCAGGTTACCTTGCTCTCCAATTAGACAGTCTTTGATTCAAATCAAATAGCAAATCTATTAAATCTGATACTTTAAAGTGGTTTGAGTAGTCATACTGTTCTAAACTACTTTAAAATGGTAGTAATCTGAAGAATCCAGGGTGAGATAAGGAACAAGTCTACTCACACAGCCAGAACAAATAACACAACTGGCCCAAAATAATTTAAGCCTCCCAAGCCCAGAACCATGGAACAGATAGTATCCATCAAAAGGATTTCTACTCTCTCTACTCCAATAATCTCAATTCTAGCAAAGTCAGTTCTTCTCAGTGGCAAGAAAAGTCAGTCATGTGCTATGTTTTGTTTGATTTTGTTTTTAAAGTAGCACTTCTCTGCTAATTATAAAATGTATTCATGTTGGGGCCCTCCCTGGTGTTGCAGCGGGTTAAAGCACTGCACTAAGAAGCTTAAGCCACTTCCACATGAGTTCGATTCTCGCCTGCCCGGGAGGAGCTCCACATGGCATGGCAGATCTCTCCTGAACCACCCGCTGCTCCCCTCAGCAGTGTACTTCATTGATCTGCCTGTTCTGCTCCCCACTCTGTCTCTGGTGAATCCTCTCACCCTCTGCATCTCTGGCCTGTACCCCAGTTCTGTATGAATACATAAATAAATCTTTTTAAAAAATATATTCATGTTTTGTGGAGAAAGCTTGGAAAACAAAAATATACGGAAGTATAAGTTACTAAAGCTCTCAGCAGCAGTGACCTCTCTTTTATATTGACATAATTTTTTATAAAAAAAATTATATGCTGTTATATAAGGTCTTTTATTTCACTCAGCAATGTATTAGTAATATATTTCCATACTAATATTCTCCTTAGGCTGTTCCTAGTGGCTAAATATAGTTCTCTCATCTGAATGTACTATATAATCCCCTTTAGTTAAACATTAAGAGTATTACAATGTTTTTTCCTGTCATAAATAGGTTCTGATGGACATCTTTATAGGAAAATCTTTATCTCTGACTGTTCCTGGGCCAACTTCCTAGAAGTTTACCTCCTGTCATGAACACGTGCACATCTAATCTAAGGCAATGTTCCATTTATCTGCAACTATAGAGGCAAAACAAAAGGAAAGAAAATGCCCCCTATAGAACCAGAAACATCAAAAATTGAAGTTGCTTAAGACAACACCAGGAATTTGCTATTTTTTGACAAATGACAGAGAGAACATGGACCCTCTACTCATGTCGATGAGGAGATTAAAGAAAAGTTATTAATATGTAATTTCAGATTGAATATCCAACACATCCAAAAGCAAATGCCAGGAAGGTAATGCAGTTAGAGAAGACACAGGTCCACTGTGATAAACCATGCATCATGGTTTTATATACCTATATATTTTTATATTATCTATATGCCTTTATATATAACTCTATAATTGTAGTACATGTTATTAAATTGTCAAAGATAAAAAATGTCAGTAATATGATTCACATCTATTGTTTTGTTTGTTTCTTTCTTCCCAAGTTATGCATGCCTACATTCAAATAGTGGAATCATTTTGTAAGAGCTGCTTATGGAAAACAGCAAGTCTTGTCATCCTTTCTCATTTTTCCTTGCCAGAGGCAACCAATTTCATTATCTTTTCAACTGGCTCTTAGAATTTATCTCTAGTAGAGCTATTTTCTCAAGTCTCATTTTTATTTACGTTGTATTCTTTTTCTCAATTTTACAAATTTGCCACTAGTTTACATAGCTTACTTAGATACTAGATCATTTACCAAGTATTTCTCTGAACTTTTTTTTTAAGATTTACTTATTTATTTGTACAGAACTGGGGTACAGGCCAGAGATGCGGAGGGTGAGAGGATTCACCAGAGACAGAGTGGGGAGCAGAACAGGCAGATGGACAAAGTACTGTTGAGGGGAGCAGCGGGTGGGTCATGAGAGGTCTGCCTTGCCACGTGGATCTCCTCCGGGGCAGGCGGGGATCGAACTCATGCGGAAGTGGCTTAAGTTTCTTTGTGCTCTGCTTTAACCCGCTGTGTCAGCAGGGAGGGCTTTATTTCTCTGAATTTTTATGATATCCAATTATTAAGACTACTATTTCACTTTTTAAGATGAAATCCTTATACTTTGACTTTCCGCTACAGAAAATGGGAATTTAGCTCTTTCACTACCATCAACACTTTCACTAATCCTGTCCATATAAGATCTCTCAGTCTCTTTGTAGATGTGGTAATTTTGGTTAGGTCAATAACCCGTGGTTCCATTATTATCATACTATTCTGATTACGTTTCTGCACAATTTTCTTCTCCCTGGAGTTAATCATTATTTCCTTTGCTCAGTTTCATAGGTATTTGCTTTTCATCAGCTTCAAACCATGCATCAATTGAGTCAAGAATTATCTACGTTATTTTTCTGGATCAAGACATTCAGACACATCTAGTGTTTTCATCTTAAAGCTGTCTCTCCTGGAAACCCCAACCACTCCAATCTAACTGGGTTGTCCTCATGACTCACACAGGTTACTCACTCTGACCCAGAGGTGTCTGTTCAAAATAGTTCTCCTACTGCCTAATAACTATGTCTTCCTCTTTTTATTTATTTTTTAAATATATTTATTACATCATCCTTCATTTTGTACAATTTATGGTTTCCCCCACAAAATTCCCACCACCAATTCACCCATGTATTATAGCAACATAGTCTCTTGAGCTCTTCCACTCCAGTCCTGGTCCTACTCTCTCCTTCTTCCCTAAAGAATACCTCTGGGGCCCTCCCTGATGGTGCAGCACGTTAAGCACAGCACTAAGAAGCTAAAGCCACTTCAGCACGAGTTCAACCCCTGTTCCTGTAGGTGACCCACATGGTGCAGCAGACCTCTCCTGACCCGCCCGCTGCTCCCCTCAGCAGTGTACTTCATCAATCTGCCTGCTCTGCTCCCCACTCTGTCTCTAGTGAATCCTCTCACCATTCTTGTACCCAGGAATGTACCCCAGTTCTGTATGCATAAATATTTTTGTTTAATTTTTTAAAAAGAATGCCTCTGATCTATACTCGTTGATGATTTTTTTTTTCTGATTCCTTTTTTCTTTTCTCTACATCATCCTATAAATGAGACCATTTGATTTTTCTTTTACTTTATGGCTTATTTCACTAACATAATCCCTTCCAGCTCCATCCATGCTGCTACAAAGGACATGAGTTTATCTTTTTTGAGTGCTGAGTAAAATTCCATTGTGTGTGTGTGTGTGTGTGTGTAATCTATTTTTGGACATCTGGGCTGCTTCCATACCTTACCTATTGTAAATAGTGCTGCAATAAACATAGGGGTCCTTTTAAATTAGTACTTTTGTATCTTTTTTTTTTTTTTAAGATTTATTTATTTGTACATACAGAACTGTGGTACAGGCCAGAGGCTCAGGGGTGGCGAGAGGCTTCACCAGAGACAGAGTGGGGAGCAGAACAGGTAGATCGATGAAGTACACTGCTGAGGGGAGCAGCAGGTGGGTCAGGAGAGGTCTGCCACGCCATGTGGTCACCTCCGGGGCAGGCGGGAATCGAACTCGTGTGGAAGTGGCTTTAGCTTCTCAGTGCAGTGCTTTAACATGCTGTGCCACCAGGGAGGGCCAGCTTTTGTATCTTTTGGGTAGATTCCTACAAGTGGAATTGCTGGACTATATGGAAGCTCCATTTTTAGTAGTTTGAGGAACCTCCACAGAGCTCTCCATAGTGGATGAACCAGTTTGCATTCCCACCAGCAGTGTAGAAAAGTTCCTTTTTCTCTACATCCTCACCAACATTTGTTGTAGCAAGCTTTTTTTTTTTTCCAATTTTGTGCCATTCTCACTGGTGTGAGGTAATATCTCATTGTGGTTTTTATTTGCATTTCCCTGATTAGAAGTGATGTTGAACATTTTTTCACATGCCTGTCAGCTATTTGCATTTCTTCTTTGGGAAAGTGTGTCTTTTTTTTCATTCTTCTGCCCATTTTTTGACTGAGTTGTTTACTTTGTTTTTGTTGAGCTTCACAAGCTCTCTGTAAATCTTTGTGATCAGTCCCTTGTCATTAGTATTGTGTGCAAAAATTGTCCCCCAATCAGTGGAGTGTCTTTCTGTTTTGGCTAATGTCTCTTCAATTTGATGTAATCCTAGCTATTGATCTTTTCCTTAATTCTCTTTGCTCTAGGTGATGTGTCTTTAAAGATGTTACTGATGTGTATGTCCTGTAGTGTTTTGCCTATATTTTCTTCTAATGTTTTATGGTTCCAGGTCTTATGTCTAATTCTTTAATTCATTTTGAGTTGCATGGTGTGAGGCAATAGTCTAGCTTCATTCTTTTTCTTGTAGCAGTCCAGTTTTCCCAGCACCATTTACTGAACAAACTGTTCTTATATGGAACTTATAGGCTTGGCTATTTATATTCCAGAATCATAGTAAGGGAAAGAATTTGAAAGCCCATTCTCTTATTTCTAGAGTATCCTCACTGTCAACTAGGCATGGTGTTTCTCAGACAAACACCTACCTCTTTTACCCAATTATTGAAAAATAGCTGGAATAGGTAAGGAACAGACCCTAGGCTACATAGATGGGAGAAGACATCTAGAGATCTAACTACCTCTTAAACAGGATACTCATGTTTTTAGCCTCATCCTCAGATTCAGTTCCACAGAAATCTGTATTTTGAATTTCTGAGTTTTGGGGTGCCCCCTGTAAAAAAAAAAATTGGGCTGCTTTTCTGCTGTTTCCACTACTGATCTAGCATTCTTCTGCCCTCTGGCCAAACAGGTTGGTCAGCCTTCATCCATCTACTTATATCTAGCATCCACAATTTGTTGCTATTGTCTTTTTATTCTCTATTAAGATAATATCATGTAAAAAATACTCATTCTACTGAGGGAAATCATAGGTACATGTGCCCTTAGAAGCAGGAAATATTTTTTTATAACAATTTATTTTTACATCATTTTGTACATTTTTTTTTCCCATCTCAATTGTAATCCCCGCGGGTTTCTCATCACCAAGTCACCCGTGTGCCATCACCATAATCCCGTGCACTTTCCTCCCTAACCCTCCCGTTTTTGATCCCATTCCCCACTCCACCCCCGCAAATGTCTCTGGTATATGGCTGTTCATTATTCTTGTTATTTTCTCGTCTGATCCATTATACTCCTGCTATGAGTGAAACCATCCGGTATTTTTCTTTCTCTTTCTGGCTTATCTCACTAGGCATGATCTTTTCCAGCTCCATCCAAGTTGCTGCAAAAGACATGTGTTTCTCTTTTTTGGTTGCTGAGTAATATTCCATTGTATATATGTACCACATCTTTTTAATCCAGTCATCTATTTTTGGGCATTTGGGCTGCTTCCATGTTTTTCCAATTGTAAATAAAGCAGCAATAAACATGGGGTGCAGGTATCTTTTTCAGTGTTTTTGTGTCTTTTGGGTAGATACCTAGGAGTGGGATTGCTGGGTTGTAGGGAAGCTCCATGTTTAGCAGTTTGAGGAAACTCCAAACAGTTTTCCATAGTGGTTGTACCAGTTTGCATTCCCACCAGCAGTGCAGGAGAGTTCTTTTTTCTCCACATCCTCACCAACATTTGTTGTTAGTTGTTTGAAGAAGTGCCATTCTCACTGGGGTGAGGTGGTATCTCATTGTGGTTTTAATTTGCATCTCCCTTATTACGAGTGATGTTGAACATTTTTTCATATGCTTGTTGGCCATCTGCATTTCCTCTTTGGAGAAGTGTCTTTTTAGCTCTACTGCCCATTTTTTGATGGGGTTGTTTACTTTATTTTTGTTGAGTTTCATCAGTTCTCCGTATATTTTTGTGACCAGTCCTTTATCTCTGCTTTTGTGTGAGAAAATGTTTTCCCAATTAGTGGGCTGTCTGTTTTTTGTAATGTCTCTTTTGCTGTACAGAAGCTCTTTAACTTGATGTAGTCCCATCTATTTATCCTTGCCTTCACTATTGTGGCATTGGGTGCTCTGTTTTTAAAGATGTCGCTGAAGTATATGTCGTGTAGTGTTTGACCCATCTTTGCTTCCAGATATTTTATGATTTCCATTCTTATGTCTAGGTCTTTAATCCACTTCGAGTTGATTTTTGTGACTGGAGTGAGGTAGTGATCTAGTTTCATTTTTTTGCATGTAGAGAAGCAGGAAATATTTTTAAGAGATATGAGAGCAGGGCCCTCCCAGGTGGCATAACAGGTTAAAGCACAGCACTGCAAAAGCTAACTGCAGCTGCTTCAGCACAAGTTCGATCCTCAGCCAGGGGGTGACCCACGGCACAGTAGATCTTGTGTCTCGCTCACTGCTCCCCTCAACAGTGTATTTTGTCAGTCTACCTGTTCTGCTCCCCTCTGTCTCTGGTGAATCCTCTCACCACCCCTGCACCGCTGGCCTGTACCTCAGTTCTGTATGCATGAATAAATAAATCTTAAAAGAGAGAGAGAGAAATTACAACAGGACTGGCTATTACCACTAAAAAATCAAGAGGCAATACTCTGAGAGTACAAGAAAAGACACCCAAGCTTAGCTCTTTCTCCTAAGTAATTCAAAATGCAAACGAATGATGAAAAACAGGCAATACCTTACAATAAGAAACCAGATTTGGAGCAAAATTTATTATGTTGTCGTTATTTGCCTATACCAATAACTACTACTTTAGATTGCTCTATCTAGTTATTGGTATAGATAATTCACCGGCATGAAATCATCTACATTAATTCATCCTCATGGTGTTATCATCTTCATTTTTCAAATGAGAAAACTGAGGCACAAGAAACAAATTGATAAGTTAAAATCATAGAGATAGTAAGTTATGGAGTCATGATTTGAGTTACTGCATGTGTTAGGGCCATATTCATAATATAATATAGGCTATATTTCAAATATTGCACTTAAAATTTCTCAGAAACCTCTCCCCCCCCCACCTCCATCTCATGCCTACCAACACTAAGAGTCACATTCTTTCTATTTCTTAGTCGGTATGCTGGTTTGTCTCTTTTAGGTTATTGTTCTCCAGTTAGTTAGGTTTCTTCTTGCTAACTATAGGATCAGGATGTGATTCTTACTGATGTTTATAGATTTGGTAACTGAATCCAAATATTTTATGGTATATCTAAGAAAGTTAGCAGATTAGAAGATAAGAAACTTTATTTTTACCAACTATAATAGAGTAATAATTAAGGACAAGAAATGATTCATTTTTTGTGTGTTATTTATAACACAGTTCTTGTCTCTTTGAGTAATTAGTTTCTGGTCCATGCTGAGATGAATCAGAAATCAAGTTCCCTGGCACTCTCTGGTTTTATCCTTTTTCTTCGATTCTTCCTTGAGGTTTTCTATTTTGCAATTCAGTTCTTCTCCTTGCTATGCCAACATGCCTTCCCAGAATTAACACTTTCAGATATTGATTTCTCAGGGGATGTGATCTAAATAATATAAGATCAATGAAGCAATGCTGTCTCCCCCCACCCCCTTAATTCAAAATATCGACACTGAATTTTCACTTCATCCCTAGATACTGCTGACACCAGGCAAATCCCAGGTTGGAAGAAGGGAAAAGACAAATATGGGGAGTAAAAAGAGAGAGATTGGAAGTGAGAGCAAAAAAAAAAAAAAAAATGGAGGAAAGAAGAGGAAACAAATGACAAGAGAGGCTAATTTGGAGATGGGGAGGGGTGTCCCCTGGCCCCCAATGCCACATCTGGCTTTCTCACTGGGACAGGACAGATCACCCTCAGTCCAAGAATCTTCAGCTTTCATTTTGTCCATAGTAAGGTTTCCCAGATCTTCTCTTACCAGTTTTAGCCCATCCTATTTGCCTTTTTACATCAAAACTCAGTAATTACAACAACATCTGGGCATAATTTAGCTCTGAAATGTAATTGGTACAGTCCACAGAAGTGTTTTTAAAATTGAATTTAAGTGCCTTTAACCAGACCTGCGCTTCTCAATGCCTCCGTCTCCCCCATTCCTTGTTACATCCTCTACTTCTCTTGCTTAAGCCACCCCCTCAGCCTTTGAATGTGTGTCAGTGTGTGGCGCCTAGCTTAGAAGCTATGTGCCCTCCTCTCTGTTTTATATGTTTATGTTCTTCATGCACCTCTACACAGTGAAGTCGCTGAAGGCCAGCACTCTCAGTAAAGTGCTCTGTTTCATCACAGCTAAAACAGGTACCATATGTGTGATATTAACTGCCATTTACTGAGTTCCTAGTATGTTCCAGGCACTCTCCTAAATACTTTACATGTGATGGCTCATGTAATCCTAAAATGCAATGAGGTTGGTGCAGATGAGTAAACTGAGGCACAGAGTACTCAGGTTGACCAAATTTACCACATGGAAATTCCAGCATTTCAACTCCATCTGACTTCACAACCTGTGTACTCAGTCATCACATCCAAGGCCAGTCAGGCCTCACCACGGCATCTATGGAATTAATTGGAAAAGGCCTGGGGAAGAATGAGAAGCAGGCCTTTGGATTTCCATCTCTACTCACTGAGTCCCTTTACCCATCTCCTTTTGTATGAAAGGGCAAGTAAGGCAAGTAATTTAAGGCATGCCTCGGGTATCCTGTCTCTAAAATGGGAAGAACTGGCCATGGGTATACATCTATCACTCAGAGGAAGCTCTCTGTTTACTATGCATCTCTCCACCAAGAACCAGTCAGGATTGCAATTCTTCTAAAGAAAGTTTAGGAAAAAAACAAGCAAATTGAAGAATACACCTTTCAGAGCAAAACAGTAGCTTAGCTTGTAAAGGCTCGGGACATGTTTCTGGCTCTGTTATTGTTGTTCTGGTAATGTCTTTGATCATGGCAAGAATGCAACACGCCAGGTGGAAGCTATTCTCTTAAAGAGTGCAGGAGTTTAAATATGAAAACATTTAGAATTGCTTTTGAATACCAGGTATTTAAAGTCCCCAACATAATGACTTGTTAATAATGCCCTCCACTACTCATAAGTGAATGTTATTAACAAATCCTCTTTAATCAGTCAATATAATCTGATTAACTGGAATAAAAGCGGTATCTAGATCCCCAGTAATTCGCTGAACTTGCACTATGCCAAGGGTTGTCTATACTGTGGACCAAAGGAAAAACATGTTTTGAATTTGTGTGTGAGAACTATGACCCACACCCAACAGCTTCCCAGGGGGCTGCCGCCTTCTGGATTCATCGTCTCAGCAGCTATTGCACCAGTGGTCCTGTCTGGTCTCGCCAACTCCTGCTGGCAGGACAGCTCCCATGCTCTACCTTCTATTTCCGAAGTCACATAGCTAAGCAGCCTCCTCCATTCCTTCGGAGGCCACAGTGGGCTTAGGGGCTGGGGCAACAGAACTGGAAGCAACATCTAACTGAGCCACAGGGACAGATCAGGACCAGCACCTGGGGGTCTTCCTACAGCCAGCGTAGGTCAGGATGCCTGCTCTAACCCAGCCTGGTGACTGCTGATCACCATTTCCCTTCCTCTCTCAGTCCCCTGGAAGAGTCATGCAGACAACTGTTTCACTCTTCCATTCTTCTAACCCCCAAATTTGGGCAGTCACTGCTCGGGGAGGGTGTAAATAGTAAGAAGCAAATAAAAATGCTCCGCTAACATCATTTTCAACCCCTTTCCCCAACTCAAGGTCCTCATCTACTTTTCCAGTTGCATTTTCTAGGAGCTCTTATTTTTCACTCTACACTGCAACCAGACCCAAACATACCTTGCAAGTTTTCACCATGGACCTTCACCTCTGCTCCTTTGCAAGCCTAAAATGTCCTCTTTGTCATGCTCAGGGTTGGGTAGGGTAAATGGGGAGAGAATTGCATTTAGAGTATTCCTGGCCCCTTACCCTTTGATTTCTCTTCCAAATTCAGCCCCAAAACTCATCCTTGGGGCTCATTTTCTGACCACTTGACCTACAGGAATTTTTAATCCTAAATTCTGAATATTTCAGTCAATTGATCATTAATTTAACATGCAGTGGGTCCAGGCTGATTAATTAAGTTCCATCTTGAGGGCCGTGGAAACCGATAAAAAAGCACAGCCCCTCCCCACATGGGTCTTCAAATCTAGTGGAAACCTGTTGACTCAGGTTGGGTTATAGTACCACACCGGAGATAAAGTCACTGTGTGAACAAAACACTGCAAGTGCTTCCCAGGGGTGGGGAAACTCCCAAAATGGTCATTCTTCAGCCTGAGTACATCATCACAGCTGTCAAAGGGTACCCGTGGCTTCACTGATGATTTAGACAACTTGCTTGCATGTATGTATACTTCAGCATACCATTCACAGTATTCTTCGGATTTTTTAAAACCTCATAACAAAACGACCCCTCCACTTCCCCCATTTTTGGTTTAGGAGCTCTTGTCCCTACACATATCACCTGTTACGTATGCCATGCTAGGGTTCCAGTTGGGAGCCACTGGGAGGTAACAGTAACGTCCCCAAAGGTTGCCATCCTGTGGCCACACAAAGAAATAACAGGAGTGGCCACACTGATGCCATTTAAAGGTAGAAGCCAAGCCTGGTTGCAGTTGCCCACCAACCTCCTCCACATCTCAAACCCAGGTGATTGCTGGCAACCATAAAGACATAAATTCTTGACTTGGAAAAGCTGCCTGTCAAACACAGGTATGCACGTAAGAATGTTTGGAGGAAAGCTTTCTGAATAATTCTAAGGCTCTGCATCTCGGGGTGGTATTTCTCAGGAGGACAGATTTGGGATAAACTGCAAACTAGTCTCCCCTCAGGAAAGCTCTGGCCCTGAAGAAGATTGAGGGGACAGGTTCCCAGAGGGGGCCCCACGTTGCCGGGACAGAGTTTGAATAAGGCTACTTGGAAGTGCACCATGGAGGTTTTCCAAGATTTCCACGAAGCCCCTTGTACTGGTGGCGCTGCTGTTAAGCAGATGGCTCTTCCATACCCATAGGAATTACAAAGGGCACTGATCAGTTGAGGGGAAGCAGAGAGACAGGCCTAAGTGTGTCTGCCTCTTTGTGAATATGGGTGATTTCCACTGAAGGTACTTGGAATTGTGCCTGGGCAGCCAAGCATGAAGAGAAGAATAGACCCTAAGCTCTTTTGGGGTGCCTGACCCTCTCGCGGACACTTGACAGATAATGACACCCCCTGGGTCACTGCCCCTGTCAGTGGCCTCACGCATCCAGACTGCATTACAAGGTTTCTGACAGGATCAGCTTTCTTGGTGAAGAGACATTTCCCCTGCTCATAAAAATGGGGAGAAATGATCAAACACCTGCCTGTCTGGTCATCTCTGCAACTTACCACATGAGGTGATGGGCACATGACTCTGTGAGTTATAAATGGGTTGGATTAAATGCTGACGGAGAAGGAAAGTTGTCTATGCCAACCTCTTCATTCATGACGGTGATGACAGAAATCGCTTATGTTTCTCACGGAGCTTTTTTAACTATGCTGTGAGATAGCAATATTAACTTTTTGACTGGGAAATTGAGGCTCAGATATTCCACACTGATTGGAATGAGAGAATGCAAAGAAGTTTCATTTTTAAAACATTATTTTTTCTAAACTTGAGTGAAAGTAAAGGGGGATAAACAAAACCTGATTAACCGGGCCTTCCCTGGTGGCACAGCAGGTTAAAGCACAGCACTAAAAAGCTATAGCCAATTGAGCATGAGTGCGATCCCCACCTGCCCCAGAGATGATCCCACCTGCCCCAGAGATGATCCACATGGCGAGGCAGATCTCTCCTGACTTGCCTGCTGCTCCCCTCAGCAGTGTACCTCGATGATCTGCCTGTTCTGCTCCCCACTCTGCTGAATCCTCTCACCCCCTGCACCTCTGACCTGTACCCCAGTTCTGTATGCATAAATAAATAAATCTTTAAAAAAAACTGATTACCTCTCTTATCTAACAGAAAATGGCAATAAAATTCATTCCTGTTATTAGAATTTCCACATGCACTTAATTAAATAACACACATTACATGAGAACCTACAATTTAGACTGTGCAGACTCTAAAATTGTGGAGTTTAGGGATAAATAAATTTCTCCAACACAAAGCAGTTGTGTGATCAAGCATTACCTACACGGTAACAGCTCCCTTACAGACATGGTAATCAAAGGCAAGTGAGAGAAGGGAGATTCTTAAGTAATCCTCAGAATATACCAAATATTTTAAAAAGCAACACCAAGGATGGCCAGAGGGGTCAAGTACAGCAGGAATGGCTTGAGCATACATTTCCTGAAGCAGGATGATGTATTTGAAGAAAAACTGTGGGTCACATTAGCTATACTAAGGCAATATGGAAGAATAAATAGCTTGGATAAAAAAATAATAAAATAAAAATTAAAAAACTGACAACCACAGTCAGCATTTAGTTAGAACCAGCTGGTGGGCCAGCAGAAAGAATGTAGTACTATGACTCGGTTACAAAAGCATTAAGAGAACTGAGGAGACCTTTGCGGTGGCAAAACCAGTTTGGAATTAGCACCAGCAGGAAGCTGCTACCAGTCATAGTGCTGGAATCCCAGAGAAGGTTGCCCAATAGAAGCTAGGTCCATGGAAGGAAGGTCTCTGCTGAGAGCGAGAACCACAGGGAAAAGTACAGTCACTACAGACGCTGACTAAGGCAAAAGATATGTTCTACCCTGATTACTTTTTCCTGCCCTTCCATTGCTTATCAGTGCACCTGCCAGACCCAGCCAGGAGCTAATCACTCAGGGAATCTTAGAATGCAGTTTGCGAGGGCAGGGCAGGAAACCATCTGGGGGCACTTCAGCAGGCAAGAAAAGGCACACCCAGGTTATAGGGTGGGTTGTATTCAATAAGCAATGTGGGGCCATAGCTCGGGCTGTGAAGGTGAATGCAATGGTGATAACATTGGGGAGTGCCAATAAGACCTGTTACTTGGCTATTTCAGTTGTGTGGTAGGCTGAAGAATGGCCCCCCCAAAAGATACCCACTCTGTGGTCCTTGAAATCTATATGTTGCTTTATATAGCAAAGGGCTTTACAAGTATGATTTTCTTAATGATCTTGAAATGAAGAGATAACGCTAGATTACCTGGGCAGAACTGATATAATCAAGGGTCTTTAGAAAGCACAAAGAAGGAATGAGAGTCAGAGAGCTGGCATTCTGGTAACAGAAGCTGGGGCTGGAATGATGCACTTGAAGATGGAGAGAGGGGTCACAGCCAAGGAAAACTGGGACCCTCTAGAAACTAGAAAAGGCTGGGGGAAAGGATTCTTTCCTAGCGCTCCCAGGAGAAAACCACCTTGCCATTTAGTCCACCGCAATTGATTTAAGAATGTGGGTAATTATCACAAACCCCTAGAATTGTAAAATTAAGTTGTGTTGTAAAGTACTCAGTTTGTGGTAATTTATTACAACAGTACTTTTTAGATAAATCGATAAAATGAATAAATTACAGAGATCCCACATTCTTGATTGTAGTTTCCAGGGCCCACAGACAAGAACTACTTTTTCTCCAGGGTAACAGCCCTCCCAAAAAATGCAGGCTCCCCCACTAGTTCCCACATACAGTGATGCAAGTTTCTGCAAGCAAGGGGTGTGTCTGTTGTACTAGACTCTGACCATCATGGCTGCATCATGTGCTCCCATGGTAAACTGGCATTCCTGTGCTTATATAATCCCCGCGCCACCAACACACACACCCCACCCCGGGCTGAATCTAGTGGCCAGCTTCTGATGGTAGAATGTGGTAAAACCTCAGAAACTAGGTTACAAATGACTGACTTCCAACTTGTTTGCATGTTCTCTCTCCTTGCTCTTCCTCTTCTCTCTACCTCCTCCCTGCCCCCTCCCCTGGGCCCTCTTTCTTTCTTTCTCCCCCCTCTCTTGTCCTTTCACCCTACTTCTCTCCCTCTGTCAAAAGCCAGCCACCAGATGCATCCAGGAGACCTCCCTGCCTGTGAAAACTCATTCTTCTCCTGAGGCCTCATGCCTTGAATATTAGACCAAGAAGGGTCAGCGTTTATTTGTCTTGGGCTGCTTTATTTGTACAGGCTGTTTTCCTGAGGTAACCCAAAGCTTCTCTTAAGGAGCGTGGGGGAAGGTGGGGTTGGAGGCAAGTTCTGCGGCCTCCTTGTCTAAGCTTCAGCTCCTGGTGAGAAAGCTTTCATTTGTGTGACGGCCTCCCCAGGCCCCAACCGTGGAGTGTTTATTTATATTCAAGAAACAAATATTGAAAAATAAAAACCAAAACCAGCAGGATTTATACAGCAAAATTCTGGGTGGTAGGGAAGATTCTGTGATGATTTCAGAACCAGAACTTCAGAGAGGATAACTTTACAGGCCAGCCGCTAGCCTCTGCCCATCACTGCCTCCTGAGGAGACGATTGCTTCTTAGCTCTTTCTTTAAAATACTTTGCTCTTTTACTTCCAAATTGATTTCCTTTGTGGGTTACTCTGCCGCTCCCAGCCAAGGAGCAGACCCACATGGCGCAGAAGACCTCTGCTGCCCTGCCCACAGCTCTCCTCAGTCAGTCCACCTGTTCTGCTCCCCACTCTGTTTCTGGTGAATCCTCTCACCCCCACCCCATATAAACCCATATCCTCCCACTTTTATTTTTTAAAAGGCTGCTATACTCAAGGTTTCTCAGATTTGGCACTGTTGACATTTGGGGCTGGATGACCCTTTGTTAGAGGGCTGCCCACGACACTGTAGGAGGCTGAACAGCATTCCTGGCCTCTGCCATTATGTCAGTAGAGTAGTAGCCCTTCGAAGCTGTGACAACCAAATGTCTCCAGATATTGCCAAATGTCTCTGTGTGGAGGTGTATGTGTGTATACAAAGTCACCCCCAGTTGAGAAGCTCTAGGCTAATGTTATTACCCAGCAGCTGTGAAAAGAAGCAAAGTATTGTCCAAGAGCTGCTTTCTTAGAGTTTCCATCAATCAACTTATTCAGTCAGTATTTGCAGTCTTCCCTTATGTTAGAGTACCCTGGCAGTGAAGTTGTTTTCAACTAAGCCTCGAAAAAGGATACCACAGGGCTCCTTTTTTTGGCACAAGGGGTTAAAGTGCAGCACTGTGAAGCTATCTGCAGACACTGCAGCACTAGTTCGATTCCCAGCCAGGGAGCTGACCCACATGGCGCAGCAGACCTCTGCTGACCCGCCCACAGCTCTCGTCAGTCAGTCCACCTGTTCTGCTCCCCACTCTGTCTCTGGTGAATCCTCTCACCCCCACCCTGCATCTCTGGCCTGTACCCCAGTTCTTATATGCATAAGTAAATAAATCTTGAAATAAAAGGGGGATATCCCACATATGACTTTGAGGTTAGAAGACTTTATATAATTGGATAGGGAGACAGCTGGCCTGCAGCAACGTAACCCACAGAGGACACCACAGCACAGAGCAGAGCTCACTGGCTCCCTCTCTTTCTTAGCATCAGAATCCACAGGGTTCATTGAGAACCCAACTTCATCATGTGATGAGATTAGATTCTAGAACATGTTTATGGTAGCTAGCATTGTCCTAAACCTAGGACTCTTAGAATCATGGAGAATTATGAAATGATAGAAAAGACACAAAGGCCAACAAGCGTATTCAAGCTGATCCTGCTACTATTCACCCTAACCAAGAGGAAACTGGTCATCCCCTTAAATAACGGACTGAATACAGTGTTCAGGGGTTGCATTCGCTATTTTATATCACTAGAGGAACTTTTTGAAAATACCACCTAAAGTTGTTTGAGCTGCTCCAAACACAGACATGGAAAAACAATCTGGATGCTGATACTTCTTTGGGAGGGAATTCCAGGAAGCATGTAAGCAATGGGGGAAAGAAGGCTGGGGAGAAAGCCAATCAAGTGTGCCGTACCAAAAAGTTTGCCTGTGTGAGCAACTGTGGCTCATTCCACAGGGGTCCTCTACGGGACTCTGCAGAACACACATTAGAACTGTACCCTCAGGATGAAGAAGCCGGAAGGGCTAACTACCAATCTCCATTCCGAGCTGGGACACTCCCTGGGATATGAGCTCCAGAGCATGTCCCCTACACAGCCGCACATGTCCAGGTGTGTAGAAAAGGCCCTCAGTCAGGGGGAGGTAGGTACTGAGAAGCAGGCAGGTGGCTCTTATGGGTTATCTGTGGCTGCATAACAAAATACTCCAAAACTTAGTGACGGAGAACAGCACTCATTTGTTACACCCCAGTTTCTGTGGGCCGAGAAACAAGACACAGCTTAGTTGGAGGCTCTGCTCAGAACCTCTGAGAAGATTGAAATCAAGGATTTGGCTGACCTACAGGCACCCCAAGGCTGGGCTTGGGGGGGACCCATGTCCAGTTGCATTCAGGTGGTTGCTGGCAGGATTCAGTTCCTCACAAGCTGAAATGCTGGAGGCCTCCACATTGACTGTTGGTCACAGGCCTCATTCAATTCAGTGCCACAAGGACGCTCTACTGGGCAGCTTACAACAAGGTGGCTGGTCACCCTTAGAGAGCCAGCAAGAGACCGAAGTCATGGGCTTTGTAATCTCATCTCATGCATAACATCCCATCACATTTGTTGGATTCTTTCATTAAAAATGAGCTGCTAAGTCCATTCCAGATTCAAAGGGAAGGGACTAAAGCAGGTGTGAACACCAGGAGACCCTGCAAAGAGCCTCTTTAGAGGGTGCCCATCTTGGGAATGTATGAGAACTACCCACCAAAGTGGTGACTCCCAGCTGAGGAAAAGGAATGTGACCAGGCCACCTGACCCAGGGACAGAGCATTATGTTGGTTAATGGAAAACATTCTAATTATCTTCAAACTGAGAAGCCCTGGAGCACATTCTGAACAGGTAAGCATTACTTAAAATGGGGACATTTCATAAGCCTGGTGCAGCCTTCTAGAGCTCTTCACTCGAGTGACAAACCTAAACTGACTTCAATTGAATGGCAGGCCCTGTGCGAAAATGCACAGACATAGCTAAATCTGAAGCATTCTCTACCCTCAGGGAGGCCACTATCTGGGGAGGAGGGGTAGGGGATGAGCAAGAGAAGGGTTGCAGACAGAACAGGCTCTTACAGCCTCCTGCTAGATAGAGGAACATCGAGGTCCTGACACTGGACAATCTGGGGAAAGCTTGGAAGATGGAAGGAGAAGGGGGTGAGATGTACAAACATGCCTGCTGCTCAGGACACTGCTGCCTCACTTTCCCTGCAGGACCACCTACCACATGCTTTCACAGGTTTCGCTCTTTCGTGTCAAGTATTCTTTCCAGGTGGGCCATGCTTTCAAAGGGACTTTATGCCCAGCCCTAAATAAAGGGGGGAGAGGAGGAGGGAATAAGGGGGAAACAAGTAATAAGAAACCGAATGGCAGAATCAAGGGAATACACCCCAACATAGCAGATAACAAGCAACTCCCCCTCTTCCTCCCAGCCCAGCCCTCTCCGTCCCTTACCAGGCCTTCTACACCTTTCCAGCCAGGACTGTGAGCACCCAGGTGCTAAACTAATCTATAACTGCCTACCAATAGTATTCAAACCACAACTGCCTCCAGTGCAAGCAATTCCTTGCATTAAGCGGTCCCCTCCCCCACCCCCTTATTCAAAAAAGACCTTATCTTGAGGTTAAACCCATTATCAGGGACATTGGAATGAAGTTCATTACCTGATGAATAACCCTGTTGCTTAATCCCTCCCTCTTACCCAATCCAACTAAATGGAAGGAGTCCTCAAAGGTAACAGGGGAGAGAAATAATGACCAGACTCTCTAGGGTGCTTCCTTAGGCAAAACCACATGTGATTTTTCTCAGCACTTCTCCCCTTCTCCCTTCATTCATTCTCATCTCTTTTGACCTCCTATTAATTTTTCTGGTCTTTTTCTTTTATCTTCTCCTCAAACCTTTTTTTTGTTGTTGATTAGTTTCACATTTACATAATGTTACAAGCCAATGTAACCTCAATAAAAAATAAGTTTTGCATCTTTCACTCTCTCCAGAATGTGATTTAAGTGATTAATAATGAATCATTCTTAATATGAATAATAATTTAACTTATTAAATGAGTTAAATAATCGCTTGAATATTTCCACTGTAGTTTGGGGAGAACATAGGAATTTTTTCAGAAACAATGGGGGGACGCCAGTGCTGGAAAAGATACAGGACCCTCAGGTAAATGCTACCCAATGAAGCACTAATCTATAACTGCCTACCAATGGGTTTAACCTCAAGATAAGACACTAGTGTGTCTTCTAAACAATGTCCCACGTAGCCCTACAAGGAATAGTGAGGACCTTGTTTTCAGAAGAAGAAATGAGACTTGGTTAAGCTTCTCAAGTGACTGAACTAAAAAACGCTCTTATTTGTGGGACTCCAAAGTCATACTTTTCAACTGCACATATGCCCTAATTGCCCAAACACACTACTGAATTTTAGCATCTATATTTAAAGTTTCAAATCCACTGATCTTACCATGTTCTCACTGCCCCTGTATCTTTATTAAATTCCCTGACGATCATAGACTGCTCCATCTACAGTCTGTCAAGAGCACCCCTCACGTGTCCTCCAAACTACCTTTCCTCTCTTAACTAGTTGTTTCACTTGACAAGTCTCCATGCCTTTACACCCCTCCCCTCCCCTCCCCCTCTCTCAAAGCTGCAGCCAGACAACTGACCTTGACTGGAGAAAAGCGCACCCTGGGATACCACACGACCCTGTGGGCCTATAACACCATCTGGCCTCCTCTTGTCCTCACCCCGGCTCTCCCCCAGTTCACTATGTGTCCCCTCTCTAATGTAGCTGCAAGGAGATAATGTTGCTCCTTTTCGGGTCTTCATTCCTTTTCTATGAAGACTCTCATACCACATAAATAAAATCTGCTGTGACTGTCCATTTAATTTCTGTCAAGAGCACCCCTCACGTGTCCTCTGACTGTGACTGTCCATTTAATTTCTACACCTACCCCAGGCCTAAAAGAGTAGAAGGAAATCCTTCCTCTGTTAAGAGGTCAGCAGCTCAAAAGGTCTCCAATATCTTTCAAGTAAGAGAAGCAAATAGTCAAGGGCCAAAATCCTCTAGCCCCTGGGCCTTGTAACAGTATGAGCAACCTCCAGTGAGTCCTGAGCACGAGGCCGGGCTTGACCTCCTGCCCCGTCCACCAAGCCACAGGCATGACCCCAAGGTCCACAGATAGGTGCACAGAAGCAACCCAACTATGAAGTGCCTGCCCATGCAGGGCCCCTCCAACTTACAATTTGCTCCAACTCCCCTGAACAGGTCATCCAGCAGGAGAAAGGAAATTGTGAACATCCAGCACTGACCTACTGACCACATTACTTTATTAACCACAAAAAATGTAACCCTGTCAATTTTAAATATACTTCTAGTCATTACTGTTCTCCTCTTGCACAGTGATAAGGCACCACAAAAAACAGCCATAAATCCTCTGGCATTCACAGCCACCCTAAGTGAACCTGAGGCGAATTTGATGGCCAGCTCAGTTAAATAAGCCAGGGGTTCCTCTGAGGGCAAGAGAGGGAGAAACAAGGGTAGGTAGCCCTGTCCACAGAGGCTTTAGGACACTGGCCTTCCAGGAGCTACTCCAAGGGTCAATAGTCAGAATCATCTTGAGGAGGGAGATTTATTTTTAAATAATACATTCTTTTTTTAAAATCTGTGACTTGACTCTAAGCTCATATTTTCACCTTTCCCTTTAATAGTCAAGGGGGGAAAATGGTCCCAAGTCTCTAGTGCACATATGATGGGAAATTCAGCACTACCTCTCCCCTCCATGTCAGGGATTCCTGGTTGTAGGTTCCAGGGAGCCAGACTTTTGACCCTCCTACTGGCAGGTCTAAGTGCCCAGCCAAACAAGAAGCAGAAGTAGGAAAAGGCACATGGGGAACCCTCCTTTGCTCCAGGCACTCATGGCTGGTAAGGAAGGGGCAAGGGCACAGGGTATTGCTGAGCTAAGTTCGAAGGCCCTGCTGGAAGAACCCAAGCAGAGCAGCAGGTTCTGATTGTGTGGTGGGGAGGCCCTTCCAGATTTGGCCTACAGGATGTTTCTAGATCTTGAGAAAGAAGCTGAGGAGTGGGCAAAGTGACAGGAATGCAATCACTGAAAGATAATGGCTCTGGGGGTAGGAGTGAACACATCCTAACCCCTTCCCAAACTCTCCTTCAGGTTTGTGGACCCTTTAGTCAGGAATCCAGCCAGTTAAAAAGACTCAAGACTCTAACCTTCAAGGTCCAATGAGAAAGACAAAATACAGTGTTTTTACATTAATATGAGATTTCACTGGTGACCAGTCAAAAGATCTCCCTACTAAGTTAATGGGTAGAATACTCAAGATCCAGGGCCCTGATAGTCAGCTTTTAACAGCACTGACCAGACTTAATAACACCAGTTTCTGAAGAAAGATGCCCATGAATCATCAGAACACATCTTTGTACGCAAGACAGCTAAGATCATTGGCATGTAAGTGCTCAAAACAGTCCCAGGTTATAAATAAGAAAGACTTGAATTTAACTTACACATAGCTGGAAGGGTCTAGCATGAGAATAAGTGACAAGGAAGACAGTTCTCCTCCCCTCCTCGGTGCTCCCTCATTACTGGTGAGCCACCTTGCTATAAATACCATGTAAGCAGCCTCTGGGGGTAGGGAGAGTTAACAGCCTCACCCAACCCTGGGGATGAGCAGTCTAGGTGACATTGTTCTACAGGAAAGGCTCAGAGAAGTTGAGAACCTTGCTCAAGGTCCCCTGGGTGTTAAGTGGCAGAGTAGCACTCTAACAGGTCTGTCTGATGTCACAGACTTACTTCCTCCTTCCGTTATGCCACCTTTTTCTGATTCTGAACAGCAGTGGAATTTTTGGCAATTAACTGAGGCTACGAAGAATGTTTTTGAGATTTTTTTTTTAACCTGGTGAATGCTCATTTAATTTTACACTCTAAGAGGCCACTGACAGAAAAATGGACTTCCAAATTTTTATCCAGCCCAGCTTTCTCCCCTGAACTTTAAACACAGATCTGATTTGACATCTTCACTTGGATGTCTGATAGATCTACCAGTTTTAATGTGTCCAAAACAACCTTCTTGTCACCCGCTGTCACTCCTCCCTCAACTGCACAGCACAGTGAATAGTGACTCTAACTTCCAACTCTTCACGTACTCCGCTGCCAGTCCCTCAGCCCTCCTCTCTTACTCCTACATCTATCCATCAGCAAATAATGAAAAAAGGCATCCAGAATCCAACCACCTCTCAACACCCCCATTTGACCCCCAAAGGAATCCTGCAGAAAAAAAGGACCCAGAAGTATATCATAATGAACAGCACAAAATGTAACAGAAAAAAATACGAGTGTGAAGTTAATATAATGTATATACCAGTTGATTGTCAAGCATACACACCTGAAAATTACAAAATGCTGTCATGCAATATCACTTTAATAACAAAGAAATGTCTTTTAATAACACATTAGAATTGATGAGAAGAGACCAAAGGAAAAACTTGTTAGCACTTAAATTTTGCATTATAATAACCACGTTCTTATCATAGAAGAGTGAAAGAAAGTCCTTAAGGAAAATGGCTGAATAAATACTACTCTTAAGTGGTGATCTTTATATAAACCTCTAATAAAGACAATCAAATATGATCCAACAGGAAGTCTTGACATGAAGCAAGTGAAATAATTCATAAAATGTTCAAACATTTTATTTGGAAAGTCTTGGGAAGAGAAATAGTATCAGTACTGCAGTGCACATCACCTATCCAATGTCCATTACAACAAACACGAGCAACCTTCCTTCTTTTACAGCACCACACAATCCTTATCCCCTCCACCAAATGACTCACTTTGATGCAAATCCCAAACATCGTATCATTTGCAATCTGAATCTCTTAAAATGTAAGGAGCCCACATTTTAAAAATCATGATCATATAACTATCAAGAAAACTTTTTAAAAAATTAACCATGGACCTGTTAATGTAGAAAGTCTCCAAGAATGAGCTGCATTCCATGCTCCTAACAAGAGTTACAAAACACTTGAATAAAACCTTCAGGTAGGAAGACAAACCCTGCACCCCTAGAATCCACACTGGCCAGCCTGACTGCTAATCCCACTCCTTCCATTACTCCTTTATGGCTTCAAGACCTCCTGGCCCCTTAAGAACAGTGATTAAGAACAGAGGTTTTGGAGAGGCCTCGATCCCAGCAATATCAGGGATTATTGTGTGAGGGGCAGAACACTAAGTCTGATCTGTTTAAAAAAAAAAAAAGAGGGGCCCTCCCTGGTGGCGCAGCGGGTTAAAGCACTGCACTAAGAAACTAAAGAGCCGCTTCCGCATGAGTTCGATTCCCGCCTGCCCCGGAGGTGACCACATGGCGTGGCAGACCTCTCCTGACCCGCCCACTGCTCCCCTCAGCAGTGTGCTTAGTCGATCTGCCTGTTCTGCTTCCCGCTCTGTCTCTGGTGAATCCTCTCACCCTCCGCATCTCTGGCCTGTACCCCAGTTCTGTACGAATAAATAAATAAATCTTTTTTAAAAAAAAAAAAAAGAGGGGAGGAGGGGAGTGAGAAACAAGAACTAAATGAGATAGTGCTCACATTCACTCGTCAAAATGAGACAGTACTTGCATTCACTGAGGAAATCACCTAACACATAAAAAGTGTGCAATAACTATTAACTTCTACAGTCATCATAGTGAAGTGGGGGGATAGCAAAATCAGGATGAAAGCAATGATTTTCTAAAATATCTAACCTATTCAGTTTTGAACCAGTCACTAAGACCTTTGTTGATTTTGAATATCTGAGTATCTTGGACTACACTGAACTAGCCAGTAGGAATTATTTATCTAGGCTTCAGCACAGAATGTTATTCAAAAGCATGTGTTATTCTTTTTTTTTTTTAAGATTTTATTTATTTATTTGCATACAGAACTGGGGTACAGGCCAGAAGTGCAGGGGCAGTGAGGAGACAGAGTGGGGAGCAGAACAGGCAGACAGAGGAAGGATGGAGGGCGAGGCAGGAGAGGTCTGCCGCACCATGTGGGTCACCTCCCACCCGAGATTGAACTTGCACTGAAGCAGCTGCGGCCAGCTTGTAGTGCTGTACTTTAACCCGCTGCGCCACCAGCGTGAGTCCAGCGTGTGTTATTCTTATTGTAATGTCAATTTTGATATCTGGGCCTAGAGCACCTTAAAAATGAGCTGAAAGTGTCATCTAGCAAGGGTGATGGTCAGTGCAAAAGAAAAGACTATATTTTAAAAACCACTTTGGAAATTATAAAGTCTTGTTACTGATAAGGCAAAAGGAATAAAATTTAAGAGTCACCATCACCAGAAGGCACCGCAGAAAACAAGAAACGGTGGGGAAAACCTAAGGCTTCAGAAGTAGAGCTATGGAAAACCTCAAAAACAACAGATTAAGTCTGAAAGAGTAAGAGAAACTAAAACAAATATCCCCTGGAAGGGGATCCAAAAGAAGACCCAATGGCAGTTGAGGAGCTAAAGACTGTGGAAGGAGGGCACCAAGCAAGATGTGAAGATGTATATGAAGAGCAGCACTGCATTAGCACCTCCACATGGGTGCAGTAGATCTGGGCTCTGCTTGGGATGCTGAGAAACAGAACAACTCAAAAAAGTCAAGACTGCAGAAATCAAGTCATTTAACCTATTTTCATTCTTCCTTATTGCAGAATAACTTGAGGCTGGAGGCCAGCATGGCAGTGTCCCTGACCTCTCGTCCCTGGGATTTTGCACATGCTATTCCCACGGTTTGGAATGGTTCACCAGACCCCATAGCACCTTCTTGATTCCTACTCAGGAACCAACTGTCAAGGAGGAGATTAGCTCTGGAATGCCTTCCCAGGGCCGGACGGAGGCCCCAACTGAGCGCTCCGTTGGCAACCTCAACTCCCATCCTGTGACACCACCTGACTCACCTGTCTCCCATCTCTCTACTGTAAACTCCAGAGAATAAGGAACACATCTCATTTATTAAGGAGTCCTCACCATCCAGCACAGTGGCTCATCAATAATGGACATTCATTAAATGCTGTAGAAAAAAAAAATCAATATTTTTGTGTACTCAATGCTTCTCATGTGCCAAACACCATACTAAGCATTTTCCATTTAATCCCTACAATCTTATAAAGTAACTGTGGCTATTTCCTCCATTGTAGGAAGGAGTGGGGTGAAACTGAGGTGTCATCATGGGTTAATAGCGTGTAGAGTTGGGAGTCAAAGAAAGTCTGACTCCAAACCAATCCTCTTCATTGAACATATTCAGTGAGAAAGAATGGAGGTGAAAGAAAATGAAAAGACTTGCACATCTATGTACAGCACTCGGAAGTTTCACTAAGCAGTAACTAATGACCAGGCGAAGATTTTTAAGAACTAGCACTTGAAAGAAAAAACAAATACTATTTTTTTTATAGTTTAGTGAAAATACTAGTAAAACAGTGAGACAAATATTATTTTGTATAAACCTAAGAGATATAAAAATACAAAATTCCAAGTAAAATTCTTTTTTGTAAAATGATCCCAAACAAATATGAAACATGCCTTGCAATTTTTATGCTTGAAGATATGAAGTTTCCATTCCAGAAGGTACTTACAGGGAGATAAGGATGCCTTTTCTCATGGGGTCAGCCACGTGGTAGCATCTCTACCTATCATCTCTCAGTGCTTGCCTTTAATAACCTTTAATTCCAGCCTCCTAAAGTATCCTGGCCTGAGGTGATTATTACCAAAAGGAAGATTCTTTGAGCATAAAAACTAGGGGTCACATTCCTTTCTTTCTAGAATAATAAGGAAATATATTCTTCTTTTGAAAAGCCAAAATATTCTTAAGCAGTGAACTAAAACACATTATGAAAATAGGTTCTGGAAATGTTAACCCTGTTTCTAATCTAAAAGTCAAAACAAGAGTAATTTAGTCGACTAGTTAGTACAGCTTCTCAGGAAATGTAACTCACCTATTTCTGGATCTTTGCAAATAGTGGCACATTAGAGACATATTTTCACTCCTGCAGAATTAGGCTCTTTACACTCCCACTCATGAGGCCATTAATTTTAAGCAACTCTTTGTATATGTCTATGTTTCCTTTAAAAGTTAGGTACTAGAAATAGCACTGAACATTGAACATTGTTCACATTTCCCATCAATTTGGGTTTACTATAAAAGCACATTCACGCTCAGTGACTATCCTCACAGCACAGCACAAGCAACCACAGATATGGACATGTGAGAAGAGACCAGGAGTGCAATTTCTGTAGGCAGGGAAGGTCAGGAGACTGAATGGGCAAAGAAGGGAATCAAGATTACAGGCAGACAGGGCGAGAGGGTCCACACCTTAGAGAACTGCCCCAACGGGCTCACTGTCCCCTCCCTCAGAATGCCAGAAGGCCAAAAAAATGTGTCTCCTGAAGCCAACCACTAGGGATGACGTCCCTAGTCCCAGGACCTTGATGCCCTGCCCACACAGCCCTGGGCTGCTTCCAGCACACAGGGCTCTTCCCTGAGTTTGTCTCCTGAGGACACGCCACACTGCCAGCCTGCACACCTCTAGGTGCAAATGGCGGCTGGCTCAGCCGGGCTGTTTGGGAACAGGGGTGCATGCTCCTCAGTATCAGACCTTCCACAGCATAAGACAGATTGGGGTGGGGAGAGTCAGCAGGGAGAAGGAAAGGGGAGCAGAGGTGGCTTGCCCACTGCTATGTTCTGGCACAGATCACTGAGACCTCTAGACTCAAACCTGGCGCTCCTTGAAAGGGAGAAATAATGAAGCAGAAATGAAGGGAGAAAGAGGAAAATGGCAAAACCCCAGCAGAAAGGTTTGGTGTCACATGGCTAACCTGGCATCCTGCTCCCCTCCTCTCTTCCCTTTCCTCTCACCTAGCCTCTGTCTCTCCTTTCCATCCTCCCTCCCTACTTCTCTCTCTCCCTCAAACCACAGAAATCGACTTGTACATATCCTGACACTTTAGCCTCAATAGTTCAGCATGCATCTGCTAAGAATAGACGTTCTCCCATATAACCACAGCACTATTTATTATAACACACATCTAAAAAATGACCTTAGGTAACACCTCTTTAAATTTCTGCAATATTTTCTTTCTTGTTTCTTCCCTCTTCCCTGCCTTACCAAGGCCCATGTATTGCATCTGGTTAGTATGTCTCCATTCTATGTCCAGAACCTCTGATTCTCTACAAATTCCTCTCAACATTGAGCCAACATAACCTCCTTGTAAATTTCACCTCTTGGCATTCTCCAGTGGTTTTCAATAAATACCTAACAACATATCTGAGTATAGTCTGTTTCCTGTGACAAGATGAAAAATACAGAGGTCAATGTCTAGCTCACTCGAGACTTATATATGTTATAAGAATATCCCACAACATAAGGCTCAAGCCTGTGGTGGTATGTTACATCCAGAAAACAGGTATGTGTTACTGGTTCCATGTGGTATATGTGTACATATTTAGTATGAATTCATTGACAGAATTTTAAATTTTAGAGATTTATTTTTAAAAATACAGATCTGTGCTTCCTCCTTAAAAATGAAATCAGAACTAGCAACCTCAATTTCCCAACCCCACCCCCCAAACAAAAATTGGTTGAGGTTAAGTCATAGTCGAGTCTGTTTCAATAGTCCACAGCTAGGTGATGTCTCATAGGTCCTTTGCCATGTTTCACTGTGATGTCACCTTTCTTCCCCCAGGTCTGCTTCTCCAACATTACTTCCTGACCTCAGCAGTAATTTATGTATCCCACACCACACACTGTTTTTACAATACCCTAAGCATCTTCATATCACCATCTTACTCTTGAACTTATCCTAGGAGATCAGTAGGACGCTTCTTATGACACTAGTTTTCCAGATGAGGAAATTAAAGTTAGTTGGTGCAGAGCCTAGCAGTAAAAACAATAATTTACTGAAATATAGAATCTGGGGGATTATGAAATGTGCGCAGCACTTACAATCTAGAGGAACAGTCCTGTCTGACACAATCATTGGAAGTGCAGGGATCTAACTTTGCTCAAGAGAAGGGACACATTTTAAGTGATGTTACACGGATTCCATTAAGGTTATTGTAAATGAACTTGAATGGATCCAGCAGTTCGTTGTCACAGAGACTATGAACTAGTGAAGACAGTCTAATAGTCTGAGTCATGTGAATTTAAAAAGAAAGAAACTTTTGAAAATACCTAACTAAAAAATTTCTGGAATGCAAAGGATAAATTATTCAAGGTGCTTATGAATTCCATGTGAGAAACACATGCTAATCACAAATCATGTCTAAAGGCTGAACTCTCATTCCTTCCTGTTTAGCTCAAATGCCTGCTTGGAACCAAAACAGGGACCTCACAGCTCAGGCCTCAGGTCTTCCTAGGCTAAGTTGTTGCAAAGAGATAAAGGAGCTTTTGTCTTCATCTAAACTAAACACGATCTGATTACAGGCCACTCTCCCTGGTTTCTTCCCCCTACTATACAGAACATCTGCTTACGTGAAAATATAATCAACAAAGACTCACAAAGACTTTCTTGTCCTTTGAGGTAGAAAGAGATCTTAGACTTCACCCTCAAATTCAAATGGGCTTACATGTTCTTGCTCAGATAATTAACTCTCCAATTAAGCTCAGATCTGGAGAACAGGGTCACAACGTCCTCTGAAATGTTGGAGCCAGACACCAATGGATGTTGCTTAACTGTCAAGGAACACAGAGTCCCAGGGTGGTCAAAGACAGAAGCTTCCCGGACCAAAAAGTTCACTGAATCTCCCTCCTGATTTACTTTGCAATGTAGACAAGTTTAGGATAAGGATTGTCAGACTTTTATTTGTAGGTCACTTCCCACCTTTCAAGGAAATACTCCCTAGCAGAAACCAGAAGATGAAGTCAATTCTCTGCATGGCACCAGTGAGACAGTACATTTCTCTAGCACAGACTCCAAGATTGACTGAGGTTTGTGACTGATATGCTTTATTAAAAACAGCAATGAGGGGCCCTCCCTGGTGGCACAGCGGGTTAAAGCACTGCACTCAGAATCTAAAGCCACTTCCGCATGAGTTCGATTCCCGCCTGCCCCGGAGGAGTCCACATGGCGAGGCAGACCTCTCCTGACCCGCCCGCTGCTCCCCTCAGCAGTGTACTTCATAGATCTGCCTGTTCTGCTCCCCATTCTATCTCTGGTGAAGCCTCTCACCGCCCCTGAGCCTCTGGTCTGTACCCCAGTTCTGTATGCACAAATAAATAAATCTTTAAAAAAAAAAAATAAAACAGCAATGAGGGGCCCTCCCTGGTGGCACAACAGGTTAAAGCACAGCGCTGCAAGCTAGCCATAGCCGCTTCAGTGTGAGTTCAATCCCTGGCCCTGGAGGTGATTCTCGTGGCAAGGCAGACCTCTCCTGACCCACCCACTGCTCCCCTCAGCAGTGTACTTTGTCAGTCTGCCTGTTCTGCTCCCCACTCTGTCTCTGGTGAATCCTCTCACCACTCCTGCACCTCTGGCCTGTACCCCAGTTCTGTGTGCATAAATAAATAAATCTTTAAAAAATTAACCTAACATGGAGAGTCAATTAAAAAAAAAAAACAGTAATGAATCTTTAGAGTAATTACCATGACAGAGAAGGTATTTCTTAGCAGTGAATGCTCGGAGCACATATTTGAGAACCAATGCAGGGTGATAAAACTGAGCCCCAGGGACACAGAGGAAGAAACAGTGCCTGCATGCACCACCAGGCATGGCATCTTCAGTCATGACCTCTCCCCTACCACACAACTGGACAGAAAGCAACAGAGGAAGTGGAGCTGTACTCTTTATTCTGACTGTCTAAAAATACGTAAAGAAAATAGGATAATAATATCACGGCATTCCTATAAATCTTAAATCTAGGTTATCTCTTGCTTGGGCTATAGCTTGTACAGTGACAGGATTTTCATTGCATTTCCAGAACAACATTTAGTAATGGTTTCCCCTCATTTGCCCATCAGACCACTAGAAAACACAAAAGTCTAGATATCCCATAGATAACCTATGTTCTGATCCAGTTCGCTGCAAGGAACTGGGTGAATTCTGAAGTAAAGCTCAGCACTCACCCACTCTGTGCTTCAGCTTTCACTCAACAAATGGAGATAATACGTCATATTCTACCTACCAAGAGTCCAGGGGGCATTAATATTTAGAGCTGAACTTGGAGGTCATCTGTCTCACACCTTACACTTTGTGGCTAGGAACAATGAGGTCAGACAGATGGAGTCAATGCCCCAGGCATGGCGAAAGTGTGGTGCAACTTGGACTAGAACTCAAGGTGTTCTCCTGTGCTCTTTCCACCATGCCAAACATTTCACATTCTAGAGATGAGTCAGCGATGCCTCCTGGGTAAAGACCCCTTTAGGTTTATTTTTCCACTTCAGCCTAAGACTCATTTGCTTAGAAACCTCCTAGGACTAAGCTGTAATTTTTACACATCGCTATTTAAAATATATCCAAAACAACTGTAGCTATTGAGAGCCCACCTATGTTGAATAGCTGTCCAAACTTTTTTAAAGATTTATTTATTTATGCATACAAGAACTGGGGTACAAGCCAAGAGTTGCAGGGGGGTGAGAGGATTCACCAGAGACAGAGTGGGGAGCAGAACAGGCAGACTGATGAAGTACACTGCTGAGGGGAGCAGCGGGCAAGGCAGGAGAGGTCTGCCACGCCATGTGGGTCAGGGAATTGAACTCTCACCGAAGAGACCACAGCCAGCTTCGCAGTGTTGGACTTTAATCCACAGTACCACCAGGGAGGACCCTAGCCTTCCAAATTTTACCCAGTACCTGAAGGCCATTGATAAGCTTGAACCTTGTAGTTTTAAGACCCCAAGCTACCACAGCCCTTTCCAGCTCTCTGACCCTGCTGTACCAGTGAGCAATATCAACTAGACACATAAGCCTCTCTGATCCCCTTCTTGCCTCAGAGGTCCCTTACCCTTACCCAGCTCTGGATATTGGCTTCCTGCAATCTCTGTACAGTCAGGTTTCCCCACCTGAGCACAGCCCAGTAAAGTTTGTTGTAACTTTTTTTCTTTGACCAACCCAACCTCCTCAAAGACCTGCAACAGGGGTTTGAAATATATTCACATATGTCAACTTCATGACCAAACCAATAAGGTAGATACTATTATTAGTCTCATTTTACAAATGTGGAAATTGCGGTAGAGGATGCTTAACTAACTTGCTCAATACCAGGCAGCATCTAATTCAATTCAACTTAACTCCAGAGCTTCCCTGCCCAATACCATGAGACACAGAAGGGTATTGAGCACTTGAAATATGACTACTTGAATTGACATATGTGATAAGTTTAACATATATACAATATTTTGATGACTTAGTATGAAGAATATAAAATATCTAATTATTTTTAAAATATCAATTACATGTTGAACTATTTTGGCTATGTTAAATAAATGAAAATGCTTTAGATCATTATACCTGCCTGTTTCATGTTTTTCTTTTAATTGCACCTACTTGAAAAGTAAACACTCTCTATATGGGACCCACTCCTATGGTTCACATTATACCTCTATTGGACCATGATGCTTAGAGCCTAAACTCTTTACCCTTTTTTTTTTTACCCTCCAAAGGAAAGAGATTACACTATTTAATATTATTGAAAAGGTGGGATTTTCTTTTGTTGAAAGATTTATGTTTTGTTTATATGAAGGAAACCAAGGCATGAAACAGTTAAGACCTAAAGTCAAACATTAACCCTGAAATAATCTTCAAAGCATGCTGAGAACAAAAGATTGCACACTCTCTTCTCAGTTTTACTTGCCTGACCTGCTTTCCAAGCTGAACTGAAGCCACAGAGTTCAAGAAGTTTAATGACTGTCTGAGGTTTAATGTCTAATCAAAAACCAAACATGGGCTCTGCTTGTATTTCTGCTCCAGCTCCAGGCACACCAGTGCCATGCAAACTTAGAACACAGCAAGGTTGGAGGAGTGTCCGTGTGTGTGACTTTAAATGAGAGGTCATGGTTGGCTTTTGAGGATTAATACTCAAATATTTCAAGATAGTCAGTAGGTTTCTGATTTCCAGAAGATGTATATAAAATGCATGTTCACAAGCAAATTCACTGAATGGCAGAAGGACTCCTTCAGAGAGTCTAAGCTATTTACAAGCGCTAATCATAGCTCAGATGCCAGTTTTCGAGTTGAGGCTGGACTTTCCTATTTTCCTCTGAAAGGTCCCTAAGCAGAAAATATTTCCTGAATGTGAGCAACTCCCTAGGTGCCATCTAATAGAACCAGACCTGGCAATTAAAGCCAAAGATGTTCCTGTCCTTTCCACTGAGGTCTTAGCCGGGCCCAGCCCCCACCAGCTCTGAACATTTGACGTCTGTGCTTATTTACTTAGTTCCCTGGAGCACAGGGCAGCTTTTCTTTGTCACTGCATTTACCTATGAGAGCTCTATTTAAAGAGGCTTCATAATGTTCCAGACATTTATATTTGAGCCAAACCCCTCAGCTTGACCTTTCGACATTTTCCCTCTCCCACTTTTGCTCAACGTCTCTCTCGCTTTAGTCCTGTAATTCTTCTATCTTCTTTGCATATAAAAAAAGGAAGAGACTGCAACACTCAAAGTCCTCCTGGAGAGGTGGTAGGGCTGGCAGTCCACCCTGCAGCCCCTCAGCTCCTCCTTGGTGGGGATTAAGTGTTCCTCCTGCCTGTCCCAAAACTGGGCAGCTGTCCCTAAGCCCTTCAGGATCAACCAGTGACACTGCAGAGGGCTGCACTGGGGAGGACAAGGACCCCGAATGTTTTATTAAGCCTGTGAGTGCTCATATAACCTCTCTAGACATAGACTAGTGAGGACTTAGATCTGACTATTATCTTTTACAAGTTCTCGTTGTTGAGACCTGGCGTTTCTTTCTTTCTTTTTCTTTTCTTTCTTTCTTTCTTTTTTTTTTTTTTTTACATTATTCTTCATGTAGTAAAAGTGCTTTTGACTTAGTATACATTTGATGTTTCTGATGGACAGCATGATAAAAGGTGTCTAAAAATCTGGCAGCTCAGATTCTAATTTCTGTTCTTCTGCCAAATAATTATGTGGCTTTGACCATGTCACTGAATCTCTCTGGGTTTATTCTTCAAAGGAGAGAAAATCTGACCCCCTTTCTGTTCTTTTATAAACTTTCTTAAAGTTCATGATGCATGAACATCACTGATTATCTCTAGTCAATAGTGTCCACTTCTGAAGCGTCTTTATTTCTATGACCCCATGGGCTTCGCCCTCCTTAGAGATTTGTGGCTGCCCTGTGATAGGAAACCAGTCAGGTCTCATGCCAGGTCATTAATATAAGTCCATCCTGGACTCCAGAACAACGTTTAAGTTATGCTGTAGCTGCATAGGAGTTTAAAACAGATGCAATTTAAAATTTAAAAAGGAAAATGTAAAGAGGAAGAAATTAACTCACAAATGAGTAGGAAAGAGAATATGAATAAAATCTATGTGTATTTGTGCAAGAACCTTGAGAAGTTTTTATCAAGTTTTTGTTTATGTGTTTCTGTTTAGTTTTGGACTCTTGGGTATAAGGAAGGACTCCTGTCCCATTGGGTACTTCTGGATTGCTATTTGGGATCTTCAAAACACATTTCTCTCCTGTTCCCAGCTTTCCTTTACTCCACCTCAGTTTACACACTACAGCCAAATATCACTAAAGTTTCTCTTAGTTTCCTACTCCTGCCCAAAGCCTCCCAGCTCCATCTTGGTCAACAACGTGAAGTACGACCTGCCACGAGGTCCAGGGCTCTCCGGCTCAGCTAACGCCTCTCGCGCACATCACTGTCGGACTTTTCCCTCCCAGAACACCCTCTACCCTCTTCACCTGACTGATCCAACCAGTTCTGTAAAATTAATTCGAATGACCTCTTTTAAGATGGACTTTCTCGCGCTTTCAACCTCCCATACACTAGCACTACCCAAGGAAAACAAATGCAAGTCATGAAAAAAATTAAAATTCTTTTGGTAATCATATTAAAAGGGAGAACAAAAACATATGAAATTAATAGTAATGATATATTTAACCCAATATATCCATAATATGGTTACTTTGACCTGTAACAAATATTAAAAAACCTGTCATTGAGTTTAGTTCTTTTTTTAATGTGAAATCGTCTAAATCCAGATTGTACTTACAACACATCTCATTTGGGGTCCTGAATTTTCATAGGAAACACTTGATTTCATAAACTTAAAACTGTAAAAAGTAAATTCACGGCCCTCTCTGGTGGCACAGCGGGTTAAAGCACAGCACTAAGAAGCTAAAGCCACTTCCACATGAGTTCGATTCCCGCCTGCCCCGGAGGTGATGCACATGGCACAGCAGACCTCTCCTGACCCGCCCACTGCTCCCCTCTGCAGTGTACTTCCTCACTCTGCCTGTTCTGCTCCCCACTCTGTCTCTGGTGAATCCTCTCACCCTCCGTATCTCTGGCCTGTACCCCAGTTCTATATGAATAAATAAATAAATCTTTAAAAAAAAAAAGTAAATTCACACACCACGTTGTTCCAAACACACTAGAGTCTGCCAGTAACTTAACCCAGTATTAGCTTTTAAGTTTGAACTTGCATTGACTCAAATGAAATCACACTGAGTTTTCAACTCTTCTGTGGCATCAGTCACATTCCTGGAGTTCAGTAGCTACACGAATGAGTGGTACTGTTGGACAGGACTGTCATCAAGCACTGGGCCTCCCAGAGGCACCAACCCATGTGGCTTTGTTTGGAAAGGTTTCTTCTGTGTGAAGCCTCAGCTAGATCACAAAGCCCTAGGGAGTAGAACTGCCTTTTCTCTCTCACTGCCCCTTCTTCACTGCCTGGCACTGAGCCAGACAGCTCTGAATACTTTACAGATAAGTGCAAGCAGGAATAATGCATAAGAGACCTTATTCTATTAGGTTATTAACTATTTGCGTGTATATTTTCTTTTTGCATTTTCTACAATAGACAAGCTTTATTCTTTTAGCATTGTCTACAACAGACAATCAACAACCATTTCTTGCTCACTCAGAAGAATTGAGCAGGCTATGGTCACTGAAGTTTAATTTTTCTGATTATTTTATATTCACACATACAAGAAGTGCATGTATATCCTCAAACCAAAAAGCTTACCTCCTTAAAAAATTCCGTTTAGTATGAAAATCAACTCATTTAGCCACCAGTTGTGTTAGGCCACACTATACAGGGAGGAGAGGAGAATCTCTCCTGCTCAAGCAGTGTGTTCAGCAGGGAATACTGAGAGAATCATCACAACCTGTCCCCTCACTCCTCTACTCATGCATTCATTATTTGCTGAATCGAACACTTGACCTCTAAAGCAATATAGACACTCAATAAAAACCTTTAAACAGAATGAGAAAAGAGACTAAGAAGGAAGAAGACAATGGTACATGGAGTACACAAGACCAGCTGGTAGCAACCCCACCTGGCAGACAGTCCACACGGGCAGGGAGGGGCTGGGTACAGTAGCAGTTACACCCATTTCCAGGATTGCACTCACTTCCTGGATTTGGGGGGGGCCTTACTTGACCATCAGTCTGTTGAGAGGCAAGTTTTATTCCTATGACAGAGGTATGACTATAAAGCCATCCTCTTGGTTCTTAGAAACATTTTCATCAAAACATGGATCAGTCTCACTGCTTCATGGAAAACCTCATGATCAAGCAAGGCAAGGGCAATGAAGCTGAAGCCCGTCAAATGCAATGCTCTTGAGGCTTTACCATGGGACATCAGCACTGGGGCTCTCAGCACAGCATTCTGAAGATTCCAGAGAAGTAATGGGGTTAGGAATATAACAGTTTATAATCCCCACCACAGCGTTCACCATCCCATGCAAACCAAGAAAAGAGTATCAGCTCATTACCTCTCCCACTACCCACATGTGTGTGCGTGAAAAAGTCATTTTCCCCTTAGACTCCATTTACCATACCCTGCAAGCCTTTCATAAGCCAATGGTGAGTGGATTTCCCTTGAAGTCAGCATATCCTACCACTTATCCCTATCTATAAGGTCCTTGTGACAGATATTAGAATACCAGTTGAAATCTTCCTATGATACATCCGTTTTTTCACTGCACTAGGCCAGTGGCTCCCCTGATGTTTCTGTTTGTCCACCAGTACCTGACATCTGCACAGGAGAGAGATCTGCTCAGAGGAGAGGGCACAGCAGAGATAATCCCTTGACCTGGATTTGTAATGACTCCATACAAGTTGGGGCAGTTCTTTTAGATCTTCCTTCCTTGTTTCCTGCCTTTTTGTTATTTCTAAATGCACTGGAGACTACTTAAATTTTGGTTTAAAAAAACCGAAATTACAAGAATGTCTAAGGCAGCAATTATAAATGGAACCTCACTTTTAACTTCAAAATGTTCCAGTCGAATTGGAATTTCCTGTCAAGTTTCCTCAAAAATGTTTTCTTATAGCTGCATGATTTCCAAATGATTTTATAGTTAGTAGTGGTCCCAGAATTCCTAAGACGTTTCACAGAAAAAAAAAAAAAGACAAAAAACGTTAGATGACTAAATAATCCTCACGTTAAGGGAATTATGACAATGGAACGAATGTGATTTATCAGGTGAAGCAAAGGTTAAGACCGACTTTCTTTGGTGCAAGATTCAGTGACCAGATTAGTCTGAACTCCTCAGAGAAACTGACAGAAACTGTACTTATGGAAATGGCTGTGGACTGCCTTACCTTTCTGGCACATTTCCTAACGAATCTGGACTTTAGACACGGCTGTATCCAGTGACTAAAACTAGGTTGTCAGTTTTAGCCTAGTTACATACACAGTCTTCACTTCTTGGTTTTGCTTTCCTTTAAATATTAAAAAATAATAACAATCAGCTTCATTCTCTTCTGCTGGTTAGGGTATAATGACAGAGATTAGTTGACACCTGAGAAGAAAGAAATTCACCTGTTTGGACTCTTTGCCTCAAATGGCCCACCCTGAGAAAATGACCTCACAAAAACAAAGGGGCTGCGCCATTGTCCCTAGGCAGATTCAGTGAAATATAGTAGCCAGACAGTGCCCTCATCTTGGCCTGGGGCCCGAAATAATAGGCTAAGATCAGTCAAAAAGTTGATGTGCAAGGCCCTCCCTGGTGGCGCAGCGGGTTAAAGCACAGCACTAAGAAGCTAAAGCCACTTCTGCATGAGTTCGATTCCCGCCTGCCCGGGAGGAGATCCACATGGCGTGGCAGACCTCTCCTTACCCGCCCGCTGCTCCCCTCAGTAGTGTCCTTCCTCACTCTGCCTGTTCTCTTTAGTATGAAACTAACCTATCTCTCAGAAGAATTCTCATTGGTTATCTCCTGCACAACGATCCTTTTCATGGTAATAAGGAACTATGATTGGCTGGAATAAATCACATAGGCTAATTTGGGGAGGGAGAGTGTTTTTTACTGGAGGACTTTTTTTTTTTTTAAAGATTTATTTATTTGTGCATACGGAACTGGGGTACAGGCCAGAGGCTCAGGGGCGGTGAGAGGCTTCACCAGAGACAGAGTGGGGAACAGAACAGGCAGATCGAGGAAGCACACTGCTGAGGGGAGCAGCGGGCGGGTCAGGAGAGGTCTGCCAAGCCATGTGGATCTCCTCCGGGGCAGGCGGGAATTGAACTCATGCGGAAGCGGCTTTAGATTCTCAGTGCTGTGCTTTAACACGCTGCGCCACTAGGGAGGGCCGGGAGAGTGTTTTTAACAGAAAGAAAAAACTCAGGGCTGTATTGAGGGATGGCTTGTCATTCATTTCAGTTTTCAGTTCAAATGTAATTACCTAGCATCTACTTTGTGCTAAAATGCCTGCAGTTGATATTCTATGATAATAATAATATGTGTGAAGATTTAAAGTCCTAACAACTATGTGCAAAGTGTGATCCTTGGTGGAATTCTGAATTTTCTTTTTAAAAAAGAAATTAAGTAGTTACAGAAATTACAGTTATGTAAATTAGGGTTCAATAGAGGTAGAAGTGGACAGAGGATGGAAAGAGGGCAAAGCAAGTATCTGCTGACCATCCCCTGGACCTTCCAAGGTCCACCCCTTGGAGGCCATGATCCTCCAAAGTTTCCCTCATCTGCACATCCCCAGCACTACTAAGTCTCTGCCCTCAGAGACCACAAACTGAGACAACAAAGGTCCTGATTCCTGTCCCATTTTTACTTGATAGCCTGAAACATCTAACCTTGAAAGTGGAGGGAAGATTCCACCCAATCCTGCACATCAACTTTTTTTTTAAAAGATTTATTTATTTATTCATACAGAACTGGGGTACAGGCCAGAGATGCAGAGGGTGAGAGGATTCACCAGAGACAGAGTGGGGAGAGAACAGGCAGAGTGAGGAAGTACACTGCTGAGGGGAGCAGCAGGCGGGTCAGGAAAGGTCTGCCACGCCATGTGGATCTCCTCCTGGGCAGGCGGGAATCGAACTCATGCAGAAGTGGCTTTAGCTTCTTAGTGCTGTGCTTTAACCCGCTGCGCCACCAGGGAGGACCTCGCACATCAACTTTTTGACTGATCTTAGCCCATTATTTCTGGCCCCAGGCCAAGATGAGGGCACTGTCTGGCTACTATATTTCACTGAATCTGCCTAGGGACAATGGCGCAGCCCCTTTGTTTTTGTGAGGTCATTTTCTCAGGGTGGACCATTTGAGGCAAAGAGTCCAAACAGGTGAATTTCTTTCTTCTCAGGTGTCAACTAATCTCTGTTCGTCACCTGGACAATATAGAAAGAGCATAATCTGGACGATATAGAAAGAGTAATATTGCTTAATAAAGAGGTTTTAGTACAATGTAAGGAATTTCATTTACTTGTTCATGTAACAAATATTTACTGGAATACTGATGTGTGTCTCAATAGAATCCTCAGATGAGTTAAGCTGTTGAGAAAGTTTGTGAAATATAGCTGACTTCTGGCTGTGATTTTAGAGGAGGTTTGATGTCAATCCCAATCTAACAAAATAATTATTGGGTCTCTACTACATGCCAGGTCTCTAGTATCTAGTGGGAAACTTAGCAGACATAATCTCTATCATGGCCCTGCTAGACTGACTATACATAGACTATACATATAACCACATCCTAGCAAGCTAACAACTCCTAAAGAAAGCAACTATCTCAGCAACAAACATCAACGACTCCTAAAACCAGTGGGTAATGAGGGATTGGGGACTCTGCAAGGATGGTATGAAGGGTGAGCACCTGAACCCTATGATCTAGCTTAATGTCACAACAAGAGGGAAGCTTATTGGGTGAAGTGGTACCATAAAACGTACACATCTATAAGGAATCTTGGCCAAGAGAAAAAAATCATTTGAGTTGGATCTGACTTGTAAATCTACATAATAGGTTCCAGGAAATGTTTGCAATAACTGAAGAAAATGGACCATAGACTACTTATGAGGATATTAAGGATATTTTTTAATTCTGTATTTTTACTGTTTTTAAAACCTTGGCTGTTAAAGAAACATACTGAGCAAGTGAAATGATGTGATGTCCGAGATTTGTTTTAAATATTCTAAAGTAAAATATGGAAATTGATGAAACAAGAACAACTTCTGTGTAATAGTTAAAAAATTAATAAAAATATAAGTATACATATATATCACATGTGTCTATATATAAAAAGTGCAAACACACACATAACACTTCTCCCTATTACACTGTGGCAGAGATTACTGCCTACCTCATGTCAATGCCCCCTTCACAACCCCTATAATATCATGGACAGCAAACTCAACCACAGATTGCATGTCCCAATCTTCTTTGCCATGAAAAAAGTGTGACCATCAAAAAATAAAAAATGGGCCCTCCCTAGTGGCGCAGCGGGTTAAAGCACAGCACTGAGAAGCTAAAGCCACTTCTGCATGAGTTCGATTCCCGCCTGCCCC
>NW_004567111.1:37346652-37436869 GCF_000260355.1 Condylura cristata
AAAATAAAAATAAAATAAAAATAAAAAATGTTCTGATCATTGAAATGCAGGGGTATCAGTAATCAGACGTAAAATGTTGGACTTCTGGGATACCTACCTTCAAAAGACCTGACTTCAAGGTCTGCTTTTGGCGCTCTCCCTACCTCCCTCTTCTTTAGTTGTGATATGTGCCTGTCATTGCCCCTGCTATCGCAGCTATATTGGACCACGTAGTGATGCTGAGAATGTAAGTCATACTGAGATGGCAGAACCAAGAAATAAAAGGTTACCTGGTTCTCTGACAACTGTGGGGTTACAAAACCAGCCCTGGGTAGCCTACTTTGGGGCATCATTTATTTGACAGGACATTGTCTTAATTGTTTAGAAAGAGGGACAATTAAAATCACCCTGAAGAACTAACTTTTAACCTGAGAACTACAAGATAAGTAGGTGTTGCTTTTGGTGCAAAAAGGATACTATGGAGGAAAATGTCTAACATCCTGCAAGCTGACACAATGTTAAGCTCTTCCCAAGCTTTAACATACAGTTGCTGAATGAATGAGCACTGTGGGTAATTAGTAGTAATATGGACTGTTCATGACAGCAACCATGATGGGCAGAGGTCCCCAAGAAGACATATGGTGGCCTTGATGATCTGACTCTAGTCTATGTACTGTTCTCTTTTTCAAGGTGTGGACATCAGGAGCTCTGCCCATGTTTGCCCAGAAAAAAAAAAAAAAAAACAGAAGCAAAAGTTCTTCCACTAGGATTTGGACACTTCCCAATCAGCACCACTCCCATCAAAAAAAAGTATCGAGAGAAATCAGACTGAAAAGAAGCATGAAGCCCATCCTCAGAGAGCCCATGACTGAGCCCAGAAGTGAAGGGCCAGAAGTCTGAGGACAGAGGACATCTGTTCTGAATTTGGAGGAGCAGCAAGAGCAGAGACTTAATCTTAGCCAACCCCTTGCTCAGACACGAAAATTTACATATCACTTTAGCTCCCTGAAATCAATTTGCATAATAACAGTGATATCCTTTCATATCTTAGGAATTAAAATTTGAAGTTTCAGCTATTCTATTAAGTTCTGGAAGGCCATGCAGGTACACAAACTTCATAACCAGAAAGAAGCCTCTCAAAGAGCTAACTTGGGACATACAGAGTCCAGAAAGTGGTGCACAGCTATTATTTCCCTTGTCTCTCTCTCCTCTCCCTCCCTCTTCCCCTCTTGTCTCTCTCTCCTCTTGTCTTTCTCTCTCCTCTCCTCCCCCTCACAACCTCTCTTTTCTAGCTCCTCTTTTCCCAGGGCCAGAGCACAATCCAGGAGAACACTGTAGGGTTCTACCTCTATGGGCACAGGGAATATCGGGAAGGGTCTGAGTCTTTGTTGATTCCGGTAAGGAGGTGTGAACATATTTCATATTCTTCAAAGTAGAGTTTACAAGACAAAGCCTCCTACTAACACTGACAGTTTTGAGGCACAACTATGATAAAGTAACCATGATCACTGCTTTGCTTACCATCAACCCCCTACCAAAGTATAAGGACAACAGAGTGAGAAGAATGGAGGGTAAGAAAGAAAGTAAGTTCTATCCTGCAATAAATATATATGTGTGTGTGTGATCATAAAACACCTGAAGTTCTGGACATTTTGTGACAATGAGAAGACAAACACCTACCAATTCCATCTTGGATCTACTTTTAAGGACATTTTATGTACACTGGATCCACCCAGATAAACCAGGAACATTCCCCTATCTCAGAGTCAGCTGATTAGTAACTTTAGTTTCAACCATAGTTCTAGACTAAAATTTATAGAAAGTAGAGTTGCTAAGAGGAGACCTATTGACCAATTAATTCCCAAATTACTTACCAATTCCTGACCTTCTATAGGACTATAAACTTTATTTTTCATCCATTTCTTTTGATTAAGAACTTTAATTTTTCAGATGACATTGTTAGATGCCTACTGGTTAAAGGATTTACCAATACTCTTGGTTTACAAAAAAATAAAAGTAAATCCTCAATCTTCTTTTCATAAACCACTGGGTCCTCATCCATCAACACACACAGACAAAGGGAAAAGTCTAAAATTCTTCTGTGTGCAGGATACTCTGGACCCCCAAACCTCAACAAGCTAAGAGACACACCAACAATGCTGTCTCCAGTTGGAACCATAATGGCACCTCATTATTCACTCATACCACACTTATGTGTGCAAAGAAGTTGTAGTTTCTATTTCTTTATAAATCATTAGCTAGTTCTCACAAGTCAGTTGAATTCAGAAACTTATTTCAATGCAAATGCAATTAATCTAAAGAATCCCCTTAGTAAACTGCTGTCTATTTAAGCAAAATGCTTGCTTTCCTTGACTTTGTTTTTTGATGACTATTCCCAAGCTCCTCTGGGGGACTGGACAGGGAGGTTTCCCATGACCTCACTGAAGAAGGGAAGTCATGTTTCTGCTCCTTCGATAGTCTCTTTTGTGGAATGGCAGGGCTGGGAAGGGACTGGTCAGGAGCCAGTGGCCCTAAATGGCTCTGGTGAGCACTACAGACCACAGCTCTGAAAAACCTCGATGCCTGCATAGAGGTGCCACCAGACCACCTCTGTAATATTTTCCTGTCACTGCTGAAACAAAACACCAGAATATGGTGGCTTACCACAAATTTATCATCTTACACTTCTGGAGATCTAAAGTCCAAATGGACATCTCTGTGGTAAAATCAAGGTATCAGCAGAGCTGCATTCTTGTGGCAGCCTTAGAGAGAAATCCATTTTCTTACCTTTCCAGCTTCTAAAGTCTGCCTGTGTTCCTTGGCTAGTGACCTCCTTCCTCCATCTTGAAAGCTGATGATAGTGGACTGAGTCTTTGGGGAGCAATCTTTTTGGTTCTCTCTTGCCTCCCTCTCCCACTTTAAAGAACCTTTTCCATCACATTGGGCCCATCAGGATAATCTCCCCATTTTAAAGCCAGTTGATTAGCAACTATAATTGTTCTTTCCTACAACAGAGTCACAAGTCCTAGGACTTAGAATAATGACATCTTCAAGAGTCTGTGATTCTGCCTGTCACACCACCAAACTCCCTCCTCAAGACATGAGGAAAGAGCTGGATGGCAGGTCACATGCTAAAGTGTGAAGGGCCAAATGCCATATCTCCAGTGGCCTGCCACTTCCATACTTATGCCTGGTCAAGGGGTTGAGATGAACCTCAGCCTCCACTGCATCATCTCTAATCTCCGATTGTCTGGTAAATCTAAGGCTTATTCCAGCTCAAGTCCCAGTTTAGCCGAAAGCAAGGAAAGACCTCAGGCTTGTGCCCTCAGTCACCCAACACCCTTTAACTTATATTTATATCTCCTTATACTTTACATCTCCTTAACAGCCTCATCAGAAGGCTCCAGGCTACTCTCCTTCCACCTGATCCCCACACCACAATGGCCTCAGGTCTCAACCGTCATACTCCAGGGGGAAGCTTCTCCATAATTTTCTGAAGGAATGATGATTTACATTCTCCAGGCAAGAACTATTTCTTGATATGCCAAATTAACGGTGTATGTTTGAAGTTTCTTCCTTTCACATTCCTTTCCTTCCTCACCCCTCCATTCTGCAGTCTGGTTGGAAGCAAAATCAAAACTGTATTTCGACAATTAAAACTAACCAACTGCCTTATGTTCTAAGGACTGTTTGTACTCCACCTGAAGGCCCAAAACCTACTGTCTCACTGGGTGCCAATGCCCCAGGGCAACAAGACATAGGCTGTGGAAACACATCTGAAAATATTTCTAAACAGCACTCCAATTTTTCCTCATATAGAAGTATGCATGAACTGAGGAGATAAGAAAAGGAGACTTAAAGCTAGAGTCCAATCTGAAAAATGGTTAAAGCCATTTTTAGCAAAATCCTGCATTCAAAAGAGAAACATCTCAGCCTATGGTACATTATGTGGTTTTCACAATAGGCCACAGACAAGGGATGGTGAGAGGGGGCACTTTTAGTTATAGACTGTGAAAACAGCTCATGAGAGAGAGATAAAAATTATTTAGGCCTCTTGTTGATACTCAAAAATTGTCTAGAACCTCACAACACAACCCACTGCCAAATTATTAAGTTTCTGAGCTCATTTGGCTGAATGTACTATGTACTTGAGTTTAAAAGCAAGAGAGCTTCCCTTAGAGACACTGTGAGGTAACAGGCTCTGGACTATTATTAAAAATCCAATTCAAAGTCCCATAACATTCAGGAGTCAAATTATCTTCTTATGTAAAAGGGCATTCAACAGAGTTGTGTACATTTTAATTATGGGAGAACTGGCATGGAGTTCAGTACTACAGTCTCTATTTAAAAGATACAATTAAGGCCCTCCCTGGTGGCGCAGCGGGTTAAAGCACAGCACTGAAAAGCTAAAGCCACTTCCACATGAGTTCGATTCCCGCCTGCCCTGGAGGGGACCACATGGCGAGGTAGACTTCTCCTGACCCGCCCGCTGCTCCTCTCAGCAGTGTACTTCATCAATCTGCCTGTTCTGCTCCCCACTCTGTCTCTGGTGAAGCCTCTCACTGCCCCTGAGCCTCTGGCCTATACCCCAGTTCTGTATACACAAATAAATAAATCTTTAAAAAAAAAAAAAAAAGACACAATTAAGAGGTGCCCTGGATGTTAAGAGCCAGGAGGCTTCCCTTTGGAGGAACCATTTGTGGTGGATCACACCCCAAGCCATAAGATGAAGAACAACCTAGGGACACTCAATTCAATTTCATTTTTAAGGAAAAAAGGAGATTTCTAAGCCTATCAGCATTGTTCAACCAGTTTCTTCAGGCTTGTGGCTAAGATGAGATAGGGATCTTTCCAAAGATGGTTCTTGGGGGTACTCATAATTTATCCCCTCACTAGGTTCTTTAGTCTGTTGTCTGTTGGTACAATGTGGAATCTACCACACAAGTTTGTTTAAAAGTCCACTGTGGTCCAGCTTAGTGCAGTGGAGATATGCCCATGACAGATCAGTAAGTGAAAACAAGATCGTCTTCTAAGAGAGCATATGCTATATAATTCTGACCTTTTCTAAGTATGTCTATCTATGCTTTATAGCCACATTAGAAAGAAATGCACAAAAAGCTTGAGTGTAAAGCTCATGTGTAATCTTTGAACTTATTTTCATCTGCTTTTTTGTACTTCCCAATTTTTCTATAATCAACCTACATATTACTTTTGTTATTGTAAAAACAAAGAACAGAATGTCATATCTTGTTAAGGAAACCAAAATTTAAATTCCCTCTTTCTCCTAGTCCTTTGGTATATGATCTTATCTTCTAACAAATTAAAACCACACTTGCAGAAGAGAAGAAAGGGAATAAGAATTCTTGAGTGGGGGTGAGTGTGGCTGCAGGGTTTGGTAGTGCCTGCAGGTCTCAGATGCAGTGGGGTACCATTTTGCCGAGAACTTCTTCTGTCTTTGGAGGCTAGAGGGTGCTCAGCCAGGGTCCTTAGCTGGACTAAGAGGTTCCTGGTCAGGGTCTGGATGAACCAGGGGATTTGATTGCAGGTAGAGGAGGCCAGGACTGACTGGGTCTTTCAGGTGTCAGGTATGAATCAGGGAGAATGAAGTAACAGCCTGTGTTTGCCCAGCTCAGCCTGTGCTGTTTGGCAGGTGGGTGTGGAGGACAAAATGTCCACTGTAGCTTTGAGCACAGCAAGCTGGGTCAAGCACAGGTGGCTCCTACAGCCATCTCCTCCCAAGGACAACACTACCGAACACCAGCGCCTTCCCTCCCGGCTCCCCGACTCCAGGTGTTAGGGCATAAAGAAAAGAACACAAGAGAAGTCAAATCACGGAGTCTGAGGTTACTGCCTAGCTGTGTGGCCTTCAGCAACACTTACTTCCTGAACTTCTACTCTTATCTGTAAAGATGGACAGAATATAATGAGAACTTCACTGAGTTGTGAGTTTTAAATGAGAAAAGTCTAGTAAAATGCTTTGTCATGTATAGCAATAAACACAGGCTTATTATTTTCATCAGGAAATAAGGACCCAGGAGATAAGGCAGGACAGAGCAGCCAAGAGTTAGTTTTTTTTCTTTTAAGATTTATTTATTTATACATAGAGAACTGGGGTACAGGCCAGAGGTGCAGGGGCAGTGAAAGGATTTACCAGAGACAGAGTGGGGAACTGAACAGGCCAATTGACAAAGTACAATGCTGAGGGGAGCAGCGCCATGTGGGTCACCTGCAGGGTAGGGATCGAACTCATGCGGAAGTGGCTTTAGCTTCTTAGTGCTGTGCTTTAACCCGCTGCGCCACCAGGGAGGGCCCCCAAGAGTTAGTTTTAAGGCACCTGGATGAAGACACCCCCATTCGCCTTGCCAGCTCACCTGCCACCTCTGTCAAGCATACCACCTTCCAGCAGACCAACCAACCCCATGACAGTGATGGTCGCCAACGGTTGTGGAGGAAATAAAAGGAAAGTTACAGCTGAAACACTGATGACAGATCAGACACCAAATTGAGTTGCAGGATGAACCATCATGGAGTCCTGGCAGAGAGCATGTGGCCAAGAATTACCAGGAGACAAACTCCCCACCCCGCAGAGGGAATGACAATGACGTGGGAAGAGAGGGTTTGTGAAGGACTTCTGACGCATCGTTTTTGGTGAGTCCCACTCTCCCAAAAGAGGATGGAGAAAGATGGAGTTTTCCTGAATCCCAGTTGAAGGGAATGGAGCTCTAGTCCTGTTATAGTTCCCTTAGAGCTTAGGAGCTGGGACAGACAGCTGGTGTCTGGCTCCAGATGAGACATCTAGAGGGTGAAGGGGAGCCTGGATAGATACTGACAAGCACTAGGCAGGTCCTGCCCACCCAAATTGGTGGGGTAGCTGTGTCTCAAAGTTTTCCAGGGACCCACCCTGGGCTGGGAAGGGGTGATGTGGAGTTTGGGCCTTGGAACTAAAGGTAGGCTGCTGGAATCCGAGGGTTTGGGCAGGGCAAACCAAAGTCACTTCTGCCTAAAGATAGGCAATTGCAGGCAAAACTCTCAAGTGATGAATGGATGGGGGGGGTGGCAGGGAATTTCTGAGGAACCCACAAAAGCACGGAGGAGAGAACCAATTGTCTGTAAGCCTCTGCCAGCCCAGACAGCACTGAGCCAGCTGATGACAGAGCCAAATGCATAAGGAGTCTGCAGCTCCCTGATTTTCCCCTCCGGCCCCCAGGGGGTCCAGACAACTGCTGGTGAGTGTGGGAGGAAGGCAGGGAGAGGGAGAGAGAAAGCCGACCTCACCCTTGTCCTGCCCATGCAGACTTCTTGATCACAGCCAAACCCGCCCCCACCATAGATGGAAGAATGGAGTGTTGACCAGTGTGTGGGAGTGCACATTCTCATTTCTAAATGTGATAATGTCTCTCGACTCTGTACTTTCTCAGAGGGACCAGGAAAGGCTTGAGACTTCTCCAGAAGCACCAGGCAGTGGGAGAAAAAAACAAAGCTGTTCTCTGATTACACCCCAGGAATTTGCTTATTCAACGTATCGATGTCCTAATTGTATGTTTGCTGAGCACTATCAAGCACTGTGGCAAACCTATGACAAGCTCTTTATTTTCATTATATCTTTCTACCTTACTGTTATGGCAACTTCCAGGAGAAATCGGGCAGCACTCAGAGAGGTGGAGAGAGATTTATGTCACAATGGCAGGCTCAGTGGGATCACTCCCAAAAGTCTGAGCCCCGAAGGGCAGACATGGCAGAGTTTTATACAGTTTGTATGTGGAAGCGTGTCACTCCATCCATCACAGACTTTATTGTTTGGGAAGGGGGTCAAGGTAGTTGTGGCCACTCCTGTGGGCCAGCAGGATCACTGCAGGAACTTTCCGCTCCAGTAAGCAGCAGACTCCAAACACCAAACACCAGACTCAGTAACTTCCTGCTCAGTACCTGCTGAGGATACTGAGGCACAGAGAAATTAAGTAAGTTGTCCAAAATTTGCAGAGGATGGTTCAAATCCCAATTCATTGTTAAGTCTCAGCTAAGCTCCAGTCTCTTCAATATCCCACAGCGACTCACTTGACACGTGGAACTGGGATTGTTTATGTTGGTGCTATCCTCCGGTGTGGTGACCTTCATCCGGACAGGGTAAATCACTTGCATTTTGTGGGACAGGACTGAAACTCACATCATCATGCTGTGCAGCCTTTGCCATGGCCCAGCTAGCCACATAGGTGTGGTGATGGAGAGCCTGGAGCCGGGACAGCAGCAGCAGCCTGCAGGTCAGCCCTGGGGAGGGGTGTTCAGGGACTGGGGGGACACGTGTGGTTTTGGCAGGAGTGAGGAAAAGAGTGCTTTAAAATATGGACCAGACTATGGTGATGGCACATGGGTGATTTGGTAATGGGAAGCCCATGGGGATTACAATGGAGATGGAAAAAGGCACAATATGATGTAAAAATAAACTATTATATTATTAATATATATATATATTAATCAGAATCCCTTGAACTTAGGACGTTCAAGATTTGCTTAAAATTAATTTTTGGTGGCTGTACTGTAGCTATTTTGTTTGGTTCCACTCCTGCTCTGAGGCTGAGCTCAGCTTCCCAGTCAGAGAAACATCTATGTTCCTAGAACCTGGCCTATGACACAGAGTAGGTATCTGATAGATGACTGTTGTGCTGAATCTCAAGACCAGTGCAAAGCAACCTGTAACTTGTAATCTGCTGCTTGCTCATAGAGTGACGGTGCTGGAGGCAGGGGCTGGCAAAACAGTCACAGAATAGGTCCTGAGGGCAGACTTTGGACAACTTGACCCCAGCAAAAACCAAGTGGTGTACAGTTCATGGCTAGTGTGGGAAAGCTCAGGCAGAGTGAGTGAGTGTGAGGTACTTCCCTGGCCCCCCACATCGAGGGTTCGAATGAACAGATGCTCCTCAGGGAGTGTGAGTCAGAGGTAAAGCTGGGAGATTTCCCCTCCTGGAATCCAGGCTTTGTCTGCCACTTATATTTGGTAGAGGGACTGATCCCAGCCCTTTCTGATTAATTTCTTTTTTTTTTCTACTTTTAGGTAACCTTTGACAACACCCACTTTTTAAAATCGTTTGCCCAAAGGATTGCAAGAGGTCACCATCTTGTATGGGGTATGTTATAAAAGGCCCTTCTTTTCGACATGTGGAACCCAGCTGGGTAGAGGTATTTTGCTAGAGAAGCCAGCCTTGAAATATCCATATAACACATAATCATTTCAAGACTGGTCCTCGTTTTTTTCTCCCACCCCCTTAGGGGAGTTCAGATACTGTGGAACAGAAGGGGCCTTCAAGAGGGTCTGATGACCTTTCCATTGCGAGCTCAGTTCAAAGTCTTATCACTGCCAACCTTGAAAACATACTGAGAAGAGAGATTCTCTCTGTGTATAGCTGGACAGCTGTAGCCTCGAGAATATATGTGCTTTAGCCAGGAAGGTCTAATGAGGACCAGAACTGGCAGGCTTGGGTTTTATGAACCTCCAGCATAGCCTTGAAGATAACGCAAAAAAAGCCTTGGTCTACAAAAATGTTACTAACTTCAAAATAAACTCACCCTTGTCACACTGCTAGTGCTAAGAAAAACCTCAGGGCAGAAATGCCATAAGACAGATGACAGAGGAAGAAAAGAGACCATCGGCTTTCCCTGGCATTTCACAATGACAGTGTCTCCTCTTCTGTGCATTTTCAAGAATTCCAGGACTTTCCTGACCTTAGTCCTTATAACTAGGCCAGCAAGGGGTACTTTGCAAGGACAAACAACAGAGAAATATTGTTGTGAACTGACACTTTGCTTTTGTCAACATGGTTTTAAATGTTTGATACAGATGATAGGAAACAGGGACTTTGTTTTCCAACTTGGTGTAATTTCAGTAGGAAGTTTCTGTTGAATGTGACTGTTCTTAATGCAACAGGGTATCTTTTGAGGCAGAGATTAACCTGGTACCTGCTGAGAGGGATATTTATAAATTATGGCAGCTATCCATGGTCAGCTTAAGTTCACCTTAAGGGGGAGCTTAAGTTCACCTTAAGGGGGATCATCATCCCCCAAGAATCATATCCACGCAGTTATGTAAGTCACGCCTCAGTTCTATAGAGCCAGGGAGCATCTGCTGCCCAGAGGGGCCAGTAGAACTGTGGCCTATCAAACCCAGGCCACTGAACAGTAAATACCCTTTGGTATGACTGAAACTCTCTGGGACGCAATGGGCCAACTTTCATCTTTCAAAACACCATGCAAAATGGCAGGTATGCCTGCATGCTTCAAACTGGCACTCAGCAGCAAAGCCAGGCAAGTTTGGGTGAGAATGTGGGCTCAGCGTAAGGTGGAAAGAAGTGCAAGGTTAGGCTGCTGTTACAATGAGCACCTGGAGCTAGCACCCCGGGACCCAGCCACTCTGGCAGAGTTGCTGCGCTTGGGCACCATGGAGAGCAGGAAGCTGTGCACTGAAGAACACGCTTGGCTGAGCACAGCTCTAATCAGGGGTGGGGCTATGATCTTTCAAGCACCCACTGAAGCCAGTACAGGATTCGGACCCATGGAGGGAGCATGTCCATGGAGGAGCAAGCCAAGCATGATTCAGCTCCCAAAGCAGAACCGTGAGACAGCGCCGTGCAACTGTTGGGGTTCACAGGCTGGCTTCTGCCTCAGTCTGCAGGAGCAGGACAGGGTCCCTCTGATCTAAATAATGCCTGGGGTCATTAACCCCATGCCTCTGACCAGCTACATTCATTTTCATCTCTCACCGTTGCTAGGTATGTAGCCATGTCAGTGGATTTTTCCTGTCTCATTCATGAGTTACTGGTACTAAATTTCTGGCTCCTCTCAGTAACTGTCAGAGCTAAGTTCACTTGGCCCCATGTTTACAAGTCTCATGGCAGTCTCTCTAGGAAAGCCAGCAGCAACAAGATAAACATAGCAGGAAAAGTACAGCCCGCTCCAACCCCTGCCCCCGCCCCAACTAGGCAGCAAAGGACTCAATGTCCCCCAGAACTACTGGCTGCTAGAATAACATCCCTTTAGTCCAACAACTGCCTCCGTGGCCTGAGGTGGTATGAAACCGTGATTCTGAGTCTACTCGTGGGCTGTAGGTTCTTGTCATTCTTTCCATTGGGTCTCATGATATCTGCTGATGCCATTGCCGCTTTCTCATGTCATACTTGTATGTTTTTGAGTCCATCCTCCCACGCAAAGAGAGGGAAGCTGCTCCTAGATTCACCTGGGGCGCAAGGAGTCAGGTTTTAATCAGACAAGCATGAAGACAAGTGCCATGTACCTTTCTTCCTGAAAGTGGCAGAAAGTGCCAGAAGAGTTGGAATGGGCTGGGCTAGCCTGTGGTATTCTTACACTACTGCAGTAAGGCCACTTAAGAATGGGAAGAAAAAACTGACCTGCACAAATGAAATAAGAAGCTATTCGAAGTAAGATGGAAGTAACATTTTATAAGTTACCTCGTAGCCGCAGGTGAACAGATATACACAGCCTTTCACTCCGTCTCAGTGTATCTTGCTTTTAATTCAAAAGCACAATGCACCTATGGATGCCCGGTGTGCTGACTGTTCCAGAAGACTGACGATGCAACTATCACACCGTGCCAATTGGTTTGAATAGTCTGAATTCCTCGGAAAGTAGAAGAGGAATCTAAGGCAGAGGGATCATACGCATTAAAACTTTGTTAGGGAACATAATCCCCTACGGATTACAGGGATTGGGAGTAAGAGAGAAGGGAAGAGAAGCAGGAATGGAAGAAGAACCAACTCAAGGATGCCGGTCACCACACTGCCTACCTCTTCTAAGTGCAGGGGAGGGCTGCATATGTGGGCAATGATTCAAAATATGTTTCTTTGATACTCATTAAACCCCAGCTATTAAGCAGAAAGCCTTAGAGCCAGTCCCTCTCCTCACAGAGAAATTATACAAATAGCATCTAAAGTCTGCTGATGCTAGTTCAGGGAAGGGAAGAATTTAACCATCAGCTCTTGCCTCCTACTGGCCAATGGCTATCCCCACAGGAGATCAACTGTCCCCCGCCCAATTTCCAGCTTTCACATGTGCGGGCACCAGGCAGATCTCATGGAAGCGCTCACAGAAATGTCCTAAGCAGGGAGGAGAGGTGACTCACGTACACAAAGGCAAGGCAGTGTCGGACCCAGGTATAGTCCACTGGGGCCAAGGTGTCACACCAGAAACAAGAGAGAAGTAAAGCCAAGAGGATCTGAAACGACACCCATGGAAAAAGTGACAGGGCTGGAGCCACCGTCTGCGACTCCACACGGAGCCACCCAGAGCTAAGTGTCTCACAGCAGCCAGCACCATCTGAAAGAGCCAGATTCCGAAAGAGCCAGCAAGCACATACAAGTCTGGGAAGTGAGTGGGATTTCACAGGCCTCCCGGGTCTTCTAAAAGCATTCTCTGTGCTGATTCATAATCCACTTCTCCGCCATTTTGGGACTCTGTAAAATCACGTGCCCTCTCCAGCCAGGGAGGCAGTCAACCATGAGGCCTTACAAGCCTTCATATCCCAGGGCTGCCACCTACTGGCTTTGTGATCTTCTGCAAGATTCCTCAACTCCCTCAGCCTCAGTTTCCTCATCTGTGAAATGTAAAACTGTGATATCCAGTGAGATTATCCAAGGTACTGTTCAGCTCACTGTTTGGCACACAGCAAACTCCCCATAAGTAGAAGCAACTGTGAGCATTAAGCCATCAAACTCGTGTGCCTCCAGGAGTGTCATGTTTCTCTGGGAAAAAAATCAGAATGGTATGACACTCCAAGAAGGCTCTGCACTCTTAAATATATCATCAACTGCTTCTATTTTAACACCCCTGTGAGCAAATAGAAAACTTGGCGGCAGCAAATGGCCTGAAGCAGAAATAAAACCTGGTAGTAAAATTAGCATCACATTTTCCCATCTTCACTTCCAGGGCACAAATGTCACCCCCACTGGCCCCTCCAACGCCACCTCAACTGCTCGCCCTACTCTGCCCTGGGAGTCAGTGAGTTCTGGTAGAAGAGAAATGAGTCCACCTAAAATCTAAAATCTTCTTCCTCATTAATCCTTTTCTTTCAGGCTTAGTGCATCGGGCTCAAGGATGCTGTGAATGACTACACTAGCTTCTCAAAATGGCCCCTGCTGCACGGTTCATGTACAGACATGTCCCACCCCTCACCACAAAATAGTCCCAGCCTGTTCTGATTTTTGAGGGCTTGACACTGTTACAATTTCCTTTTTGCTTTCAGTGATATGTTAAGTGATCTCTATCATTCCGCATGTGATGATTTCATCACTCCACTAGTCCCCCCGAAGCCTACAGAGACCCAAATTTGTGCTAGGCCCTGTACTGGCCTTGGGGACACAGAGCTGGGTCTCCAAGAAGAACTGCTAGTAAGGGAGCAGCATCACAAGACAGGCAAACAAAGAGGTTCAAGGCATTTGTTCGACAGACACCACTGAGCACATAGAAGCCCAAGCTGAATGCTTTGAACTTGGTCTCTGTCTTTGGGGAGCTTGTGATCTAGAGAGAGAGACAGACTGACAGATAACAGGTGACTGCAATGCAAGGAAAGTGACAGTGGGAGGAACAGCGATGTGGCCATTCTAGGTACCTGTTTCAGGAACCTGCAGCTCACTGCAATGCAGCTAAGCCTGTACTTTCGGCGTGGCACACCTCAATCTGCCAGTTTCCGGGTGTTGGTCAGACTACTTTGCTCACTTCAATGAAACCTCTGTGCTTATTAAATAGGGCATAGGTTTGGGGTTTCTTTTCTTTTTCTTTTCTTTTCTCTCTTTTTTTTTGGACTAATAAGCATTCCTCTATAAGACACTTTCCTGTCCAGCTAAGTCACCAACCTGATTACCAAAATAGCTCAGCGCCCAGGCCATAAAGTTACCCCATGAAATGACTGCTGGCAATTTCCTATTTCCAGCCCTTAAACTGCCTATCCCCAGGTGACAGAGTGGGAACACCTACTCCCTATGTCACTGCACCCAGCAACCATAAGTCCCTCTTGCTTGCCCTACTCATCCTTAATTCCTCAATTCCTCTCAGTACCCTTGCTCTATTCCCATTTATTTTTTCTTGCAGAAATTCTTGTTCCTGCCCTGCTTATTATCTTTTTGCAGATTAAACTATAGAAAGACAGATGAGACAGGGTGAGACCAAGATGGAGATAGAAGTAAACAAGTAAACAGCCTCGTCACCATAGTAAAAAGCATGCCCACCTGCACCTGGCAGACCCCATCAAGATCAAACTTGGAAGAAAAGGGGGCAAGAGTGCAGTTGCTGGATACTGCCAGGATTTCTCTCAAATCCTGCTGACTCACACACTTTGGCCTCTGCCCTCCTCCATACAAGTCTCTGTCTAGGGAGTTTTAGTCAGCCTGAATCACAGTAGTTCTAAAGATTGGCCTGGGCAACAAAGATGAATCAAATTTATCCTGGGACTTTCTCTAGAAGGTATTCTCTTTCTCGTTGCATTACTGAGAGGACAGATTGTGGGACTGGAGCTCAAGGCAGCCATCTAGGCTCCATCAAGGAAGAAATTGTTGAAAGAGGAATGAATGAGGACAAAGTTAAAACAGCTACCCTGTGATCCATTTGTCTCCCAGTTACTGGAGGACCTATGGAGGAGAGAAGACAAACTGGCCTAATCTCCTTGTACATGTATGATGTCAGCCTTTCTGGTAAACAGTTTCCTAACAAGAAGGAAAGTCTGTTATCTATGGAATGCTTTTAGGAGGATGCCCCTCGTTTCAAATCGCTTATGGCAAATAGCTCTAGAATCTATGGTTATCTGAGGCCTGGCCCTCTGAAAAATGTCACTCAAGCTCAGGAACAATTTCACTGTAAAACAGAGATGTTCATAACACTCCCTGTAAACATTGCTTAGACCCTTCATCTTATTACTCTGAGTCTTGTTACTCTGAAAAAACAAGGCTTTTGCAGGAAGGAAAGATCTGGGGAGCCACATGGGTGTCCCACATCTCCATGTGAGTAGTTATCTATTCCTGTGTAACAAATACCCTCAAAATTTTATTACCTCTCATGCTTTCTGAGTCAGACATTTGACAGGACACAGAGAGTCAAAATGTCTTCGCTCAATAATGTCTGGGGAGGACTGAGCACCTGGGAGGACTCAAACACTAACACGAAAAGGTGACTCCGTAGTTGGGACTGCATTGGCCCAAAGCCTCATTCTCTCACAAGTCTGGAGACCAGAGCTGCCTGAGGTCTGGGCTTCCACAACTTGTCTGCCTTCCTCCATGCATGTGGCTGGGTTCCAAGAGAAAAGATCCCGAGAGGAAAAGGTAGCAATCATGACCCTTTACAACCCAGACCCAAAAGTCATATAGTATCACTTTGCCATATTCAGAAGTAATAGAAGGGAACCTGGACCTCCCTCTTGAAGAGAGAAACAACAACTAAATTACACGAGGGGCTGTGGGTAGGACACCTTATTGTGGGCCATCTCAGAAACTGCAATCAGGCTCAGTGATTCGCCTGTGCTATTTGATTGCTTTTATTTTTGACATCTCTAATGAAGATTACTCATGAAGGTTCAGACTGTGATTTGGCACAGGAAATCAAGCAGTGATGAACTAGAGAGTCATGAAGACCATGCTTGGGCTCTGTATTTACTTTGCCAACGTGTTCTTGCATTGCCCAACTGCATGTCCTCTTTGACTTTGATTTGCATGTGTAATCAAAAGATTTCAAAATACTATCCTTTGTATATATCACTTACTATATTGTTAGGTGGTATTTTAGGCTGCTTATAAAAATATAGACATACTGTGCAGCATGATAACATAGTTTTTAAAAACTGAGGAAATTAGAACCAAACAATAGGAAAAAACTGAAATTAAACTAAAGATGGGATTAGAATTTGCCATTCATGCTAGATCATGAATAGTTAATGGAAACAGGACATTCAGCTAAGAAACTGAGAAAATTATTCAAGTGAAAGGAGATGAGTAAGTAGATCCAGTAGAATCTGTGGACTGACCAAATGTGAAAAATAAGGGAAAGAATAGGGTCTGGTAGAATCCATAAAGGTGCCTATGTGTCTGCTTAGGTGACTGAGTCAGACAGAAGGACAATTCTTTGAGATTAGGATATTGCAATGAATAACATGTGTTAGGGGGAATTACTTGGAGGTAAGGAGTTCTTTCTGGACATTTTGAGTACACTAATATAGATGCCAGTAGTCAACAGGTTTTCTAGGATAGAAAATGAGGAGTAGGTCTGAACTAAAGAATCAGTTTCAGTTTGCAGTATTTTTTAAGATACTAATATGGGCAAGGTATTGTACTAATTTACTGAGGATTTGAGGTAAGTACAATGGGCAAGATTTCTGTCTTCATGAGTTGACATTCCAGCAAGAATCATCAGTAGATAACTGATAGTTAAGGTCCAGGAATGTTGCTTTTGGCAAGCTGAGAGAAGAGTCCCACAAAAAAAAGGCAGAGAAAGATGGCCAGAGAAGGGGGGGAGGGGAAGCCAGAAAGGATGTTCTAAAAGTCACCCAGGAGAGAAAATGTGGACTGTGTACAAAATTACTTAGAAAAGTACTATATAAATATATTTTTTTTAATTATTGTTACCATTCTTGGCTCTCATGACTCTGACTTTTTTAAGATCTTTCTTAGGTACTTGAATTATCAAGGTCTTTTAGGGGTCTTTCATCTTGGTATGCAAGTGGCCTAGCCAGTGTCTTATGCTACACTCCTTCAGTATTTGTGGAAGTTTCATGCCCATTAATTACTGAATGTGAGTGTGTGAGTGTGTGTGGGGGGGGAGGAATATCTGTTCTCCCTAACCTGATAGAGCTGCCTAAGAGTAGGGGCTGGGCAAGAACATAGGCTCCTGTCATCCAATCCCTGTTGGACTGGATCCAGTCACTCTAATATATTAGGTCACTTACTCAACACTGTGCTGAACTGAATTTTCTATCCTGTACCAGCTAGGCATTCATGTGTGATCTCTGTGCACGAACATATTGCCTACAGTGAAACTGTTTTCTTCTACCTGATCCTTTTGTTCTTTTACACAATGTATTCTCACAGGACTGTTTTATTCCAATGTTAGTATCAGCATTTCCAAGGTTAGTAAGTAGGGCACTTACCCAAGACCCAAACAAATCTGCTGAGATCAGAAAAGGCAGCCTTAGCAGCACAGAACATAGAGCCAAGAAAACCTAAGAGATCATCTAGTGATCGCATAAGCCTAATCCAGAGCCCCTCTCTTATAAGCAAGGGAATAAATGCAAAGATTCCCAAAAAGTGTTCAAGGTCACATCTAGCTAGTAGCAGAATTGGGATCAGAACTGAGTTCTCAGACTGCCAGGTCCTTGATCCTTGCACAATCCCCAAAATTCCCTGTTCATAGTTTTATCTATAAGCCTATTTGACTTTACCTTAAATTATTCTGCACATATCATATAGGATTTGAATAGCACTGCAGGGGAATAGCTATGAGCCGGGTCTTGAGGTGGGTACATATGGATGAGTAAATGAATACTCATCATAGCACTTAATGGGATTCCATGTTTTGTTTCTATTGCATATATGCTAATGTTTGCATTCAACAGGTATTACGACCTAATATTGTGAAGATCTCATGCTGGGAACTTGACTAGGCTCAAATCTTATTCTCTTTCTGCAAGACTTTTGTACCATCATCTTCCATTGACTGGTAGTCCTACTAGAGAGGCAGGACAACAGAAATATCATTAACAGGTACATAAATAACTTTCAAACAGCCCTTTTCCAGAGGATTCTCTGAGATCTGGAGAAATTAAGGTCTCCAGGTCTCAAATTCAAATTCCCAGAGCTAGTAAGGAATAAAAGAACAAACTCCTTGTTTCCTGTTTACTCCTCATTAAGATAACTTCAGTCAGAACTGAGCAACTAATGTCCTCAAGAACTGTTCTGGGCACATAACTTATTTTACTGAATACTTGCAACGATCTTATCCAGCAGTAATTATAATCCCCATCTTACAAATAAGAAATGAAGCCAAAACAGAAATGGAACATTAGAATAATGCAGAGCCCATATGCAAACCCAAGTTTCTACAGCTGGGACCTCTTGACTATATCACACTCTGTATTACACCATGTGATGGACAATATCATGACTATGTATGTGCACGTTGATTATCTCATAGTACATCTAAGTGAAAAAACGACAAACCAAGCGGCCTTCATCAACAGAAAAATTCCTCCTAACCACAATGTGTTTCAGATTTCTACCCTGTGGCTCATTCCTCTAAATTGCAAGAAAATGCTACTTGTTTGTCGGCCCCCACTGCAGTTAACAGTGAATGTGAGGAGTAATATGTGCCCCCTTTTGATCTGAGTCTCAAGACTCTACACTCTTACCACCCTTGCTGGGTGGAAGCAACAGTGTTTCAATGGTGTGGTTGAGGGCAGGACTCTTAAGAGATGTAGCATGAAATGGAAGAAGTGTAAACCCATAAACAACTTTGACTAACAGACTCACCTGCCTGTCTGGGATAATTACTTCATACTATCATCTGAGGAAGAACGAAGATTCTATCCTCTTTTTATTGAGCAATAACAAATACTATTTTAAGCCACTAAGTTACACTAAGTTGTTATACAGTAATAGCTGCTGCTACAGGAAGCAAGTAAAGCATCTGTCCTCAGTCCTTTTCATGATTCGAACAAGAAATGACTGGCTGATTTAAGCAGGAAGTGATTCACTGAGAGGATATTGGGTACCTCATAGAATCAAAAGGAAGCTGGAAAGACAACCCTGGGAAAATAGGCAGGAAGAAGGAACACTAAGCAGTTGGACCCATAGTTCAAAATTACATCCCAAAAACCACTTGAGAAGATCACTCATATGGCTATTGCTGGACACTAGACACTGACTGGACCCAGAGCAAGCACTGGAAACTGGATATCATGGGTGCCCCCATAGCCCTAGTGAATCCTCTGTTGTTGGAGCCAGAACAAATCCCCCGTCAGCCTTGCCTCTTTTGTTCCAAACTCTAACTGCAGGTCAGAGAATCTGATTGGCCATCTCTAGATGAAGTATCCAAACCTGGCCTTCACAGGTAGCGGGTATATTTCTGACTTTCCTAGTTCCTATAAGAAAAGAGGTTCAGATGTTGGTCAAGCAGAAACAAAAAATACAACTGAAAGTGGTTAATTGTTCTCCTTAAGAAAAATGCTTCTAGAACAATAAAGTTCTATGGAAACCCAGGTTTCAAAGGTGTACTCGTGGCTATTGCTGCCTTCAGACTTTTTATGTTCAACAATCTCCAGGTTTATCTTCTTTGGGAGTCTCAGTCACACTGACGGAAACTTAATTAAGGCTATTTTATGCTTCTTAAAAAGGAAGGGGATCATTGGTTCCAATAAGTAAAAGGCATAGACATGTGTGCTTTCAAGGCCTGAATGATGTTATTGGGGCTCATTTTCTCTCCATTTCTTTGTTCTGCAGTTCACAGCAGAATGTGAGAAGTGACACGGATCCCTTCAGGGTCCTCCGCTGTTACCACAGCTCTCCCTGTCATGGTGGCAAGATGACTCTCTGTATCTTGAGTCACGTGTCCTCTCTTCTCAGTGCATCCATAGGAAAGAGAGAGCTCTCACTTTCCCCAGTTCACAGAAGTTCTCAAATGTCATCAAACTTGGTTCTATCTGATCTACATCCATTGCTAAATAAAACCAGGTGGTACCATGGCCATATCCCCACACCTAAAATCATTTCCACCCAAATCACAAGAACAGTGAATTCAAGACAGCAAGTTTCTCAAGGAAAACCAAGATGGTGTTAGAAGGAAGAGAGAAAGGAAAACAGAAAGTCTATTAAAGGAGTCAAAAATTGGGAGTCTAGCCTAGGGGCCCACAACAGAGGTTTTAAAAAATAATCATACAATATACATTAAGCAAAAAAGTCCCCCAAATCAGAGCCTTTTTTCCTGTTTTCTGTGAAACAGCTTTGCATCCACAATACAGACCTGATTGTTTAAGGATAAAGACACAGTTTGATATAGCAGAACAGGGTGCTCAACCTTGGTGCTCTAGACCACTTAATTCTTTGTTGTGCAAAGTCGGTGCTCAGCATTCATTGTAGGATGTTCTGTAGCATCTCTGGTCTCTATCCACAAATGTCAACACCATCTCCATTCCCAACCTCATTGTGATACCAAAAGCTTCCCGAGACATTGCCAAAACCTCTTTCAGGTTTGGGAGGGATAATATTTGTCCCCAGTTTAAAAACTACCATACTGGAAGGTAAAAGAGAAGAGGGGTTCTAAATAGCAATCAAGAAAGATAAACCCAAGTCACCCGGCCCAGTGAGTCCCCCTGCAGCCTTGGGGCCTGCACAGCTGAAATCCTGGGCAGGAGACTTGCATTACCAGATATTTGTTCCAGAATCAGAGATCTTCCATCTTGCTTCAAAGTTTGTTTAGGGTTTGGCCAGAAGATACAGAATCTCTCCTCCCTTGTTAAATGTAATCACACCCAAGAGCTAAAAAGACATTTCTCCAAAGAGGAAATACAGATGGCCAAAAGGCATATGAAGAAATGTTCAACATCACTTGTAATAAGGAGATGCAAATTAAAACCACAATGAGATACCACCTCATACCAGTGAGAATTGCGCATTTTAAAACAACTAGCAACAACAAATGTTGGTGAAGATGTGGAGAAAATGAACTCTCCTGCACTGCTGGTGGGAATGCAAACTGGTACAACCACTATGGAAAACTGTTTGGAGGTTTCTCAAACTGCTAAAAATGGAGCTTCCCTACGACCCAGCAATCCCACTCCTAGGTATCTACCCAAAAGACACAAAAAAAATACTGGTGCAAAAAGACACCTGCACCCCCATGTTTATTGCTGCTTTACTTCTAATATGAAAGACATGGAATCAACCCAAATGCCCCAAAGTAGATGACTTGATTAAAAAGATGTACATATATACAATGGAATATTACTCAGCAATCAAAAAGATAAGCCCATGCCTTTTGCAGGAACGTAGATGGAGCTGGAAGGGATCATGCTTAGTGATATTATTTTGTATTTTCTCTGACTGTTCTCCCTGCACTTTCGGTTTCTCTGTTCAGAAATTAATCTCTTTATTTAATTAATCTAACAGCTATTGCACATGCAGATGAGTGACTATATTGCTTTACCAGGTCGTGGGGATTTGGGGTAGATTTGGTGGAGGGAGAGCATAAGTTCATTCTGTCAGGATTTAAAGCTATAATTTTAGAGACTCCACAGTGTGAAGGCACATAGTCTCAGAAGACCTGCGTTTTACCTGTGGCCATGCTACAAGCTTGCTGTGTGACTGGGGGGAATAGATTTAATAACTGTGTCTCAGTTTTTCAAGTATAAAGTTGGAGGCCTGCATGTATTCATCTATAAGGGCTCTTCTGGCAATTTGAAAAAGGTATTAAGTAAAAAAATTAATTTCACAATATTTTAAGCCTGAAATATTTAGGTTTCTAAGAATCAGGGCACGCTACTGAGCAGGAAGGAGGCACAAGCTCCTCTGTGAAATAACAGCTCCTAGCTGACTTCAACTGTGCTCCATGAGGACAAAGAGGAAGGCAGAACTGTGTTACCTGAGTCGTGATATAAGTTAATTAAAAATGCATGCCCGGGCTGAAGGAGGACACTTAGTGAATTAGTGATAGCACCTGGATGTCTACATTGCAGCAGCGACGAGAAGATAGACAGCGAGGCCCTGTGAAGTCCAGAGGAAGGCCCAGCCAAGGCAAGGTGTAAACAGAGTGCACCGCTCCGAGGGCCTCCTCACCTGGTGTTGGGTGTAGACTCCGCGGAGAAGGAACCTGCTCCAGTATTAGGTTAACATGGTTCATTTCGCAGAAGTGGGACAAGCACGCTGCTTCTCACACCACCAGCGGACGCGAGCCAACCCTTTCATCTTCTGCTCACAAAAATGGCGCCACAATGCTTAATAAGGGGAGCTCCCCCAACACACACACACACCCTGCTGCGGTGACTGAGTGGCTGATCCCCTTTGCAGAGAAGCACCCTCCTAGGGACTGTAGAGCAGACGTGCCCCTTCTCCCTCTCCCACACCTAACTCGCCAGTATGAACCCTTTTTCTGTTCTGAGTCCCCAGAGAGTGTCCCTAACAGCCCCTCATTCTAAGAACTGAGTTCGCGGCACCCCACCTGGATTTCGTAGTAAAGGTGTTCGGAGAGCTGGAAAACCCTGCGGTGCGTGTCAGGGAGAGCAGCCTCTTCCTCTTTCTCTCCACGCCTTGGACCACAGGTCTGGGCTGTGCAGGCCGGACGTGGGCTGTGCGCACTGTGGGAGGTGTCCACCTTCGGCGGAAGGTGGCCGCACAGAGGATGCTGGGAAGAGGCCCAGGTCCTCCGTTGGTCCCTGAATCCCCAGGTATGCCCCACTAGAGGAGCACAGATTTCTGCCCTGGACCGATGGCCTGGGAAAGGCAGCCCCAAGCAGTGGAGGGAAGAGGGGTCTGTTCAGATGATGATTTAGCACGAGGAGAGAGAGGAGAATCCTGCAAGGCTCCAGACTGGATGAGGTGTCTGGGAGATGCTGGTCACCGAGGTTGGCAGGTAGTTACAAGACTTAGAACTCAAAGGTCATGTACTTAGGGTGGGGGAAGGCTGGGAGCTGACGTTCAGAGCATGCCTATGTCGGCAGAGCACAGACTCAGGCTGAGAAGATGGATCACAGTAAGGTCATTTTAAAATGTCTTTTGTGGAGAAGCTGTTTCCTGTGCCAGGTCACATTTGAGTTGTCAGAAAGTGCTGTGGTGAGGATTATCACAAAATGCAAGGGGAAAAAAAAAGGTTAAAGGTATACAGTTAAAAGAACAATCAACAGCCACTCCTCAGAGTCTTCGAAGCTTTTGCAGCTGTGCTAAGAATGCTTCCCTGGCTCCTTCAGGTGGAGTGAGTCTCCTGCAACAGCGTGATACACACCCCCTTGTTTCACGCAGAGAAGACAGGATCTGTGGGTGCTCTGTTTGCAGTTGTACAAGTGCTAGAACAGTCTCTATACACAGAAGAGAATCAATAACTATTTGACTAATGGATAAGTGAGTGAATAATCACCTAATAATCAGTCTTTCTACTAAACTATTTAAAACCTGTTTAAAAACCATCGTTATATCTGAAGCCCCTCCACCAGTGGCCTGCCACAGTCGGGACTGAACAAATGTTTTTGAAAGAGGCACATGTTTCCGATGCCAACTGCAGGCAATGTTTGTTCTCTGGCTGCCTGGGAATCATTTGCTGCTCCCCCCCAACACCCACCCTACCCCAAGCCCCCCTGGTTCCTCACCTAAAATGTAGATGAATTTCTGAGTTGTTCTCTGGACAAGCAATATATTCACTTCTCTCCCCTCTAAAAATATGTGTGCAAACCATTTGTTTTGGCTAAAGATCAAACCAGACAAATGTCTAGGCCCCTCCAACAGGAAAATAAACACAGGCCCTAGTAATGGCTATCTGCTTTAGTTAAAGAGCTTACTTTATAAAGAAACTCTGTACTTGTAAGATTATAAGTGAGAACTTCCAGACCTCCCAGACTCTATTTGGTGACACCGAAACCTCTCCCATTAATCCCCTCAGGAACAAGCTCACAGGACAGCACCTTCACCACCCAATTTGCATAATAGACATAATTACTACTATCAGGGTGAGTGACAGAAACACTGTCATTATAAATGTTGCATAATCTTGCCTTTTTGTTTTTGCTTATCATAAATTAAGATATTTCTCTCCAAAGGATTCAGCTGTCCTGATTCTCATTCTCTTCCCATCCCCACTCTTCTGCAATTCCACCCTATGCTTCCCCTATCCCTCCACCACTTCGTCCTCCTTCCCAGTCTCACACCCATGACCCATTGACTCACCTCGTCAAGTTCTTCCCTAGGATTCCACCAAAAGCCTCCCTTTCCCTTTCCCTCCTAATTAACTCCAGGTTGCAGCTCCTCGGGAGCGGTCACTGTCCTTTAGTTACGAAACTGCAGAACCATCACTCATCACTACCCACCACGGAGGGCTGCCCAACACTTCTGGACTTGGAATCTGATCTGAAATAAGCATTACTGCTGTCTTCAGGCCTCCAGTCAGAAACCTGTTTGCTCCACGGAATTATTTGCTATGAATTATTTTTTCTCTTGCCTTGTTGGGGGTGACAGGGGTGTGGAGGATACAGACTGTAAGTGTATTTTAAGTTGTATTTTAAGTCATTCCAGGGATGGTGAAGCATGGGGCAAAGGCTAGCTTTTGCTGCATGATGATGAGCTCTAAAAAGCAGCGAGTTTGAATCAGGAACTGGCAAACCCAAGTGTTAATAAAAAGCTAAAAGCAACTATAAAATTACCATTTGTATTATAGCTTCCTAAGGCTGCAATTATTACAAGTTGCCACAAGCTGGATGACTTAATACAATAGAAATTTACTGTCTCATAGTTCTGCATGCCAAAAGTTCAAAATCAAGGTGTCTGCAGGCTATACCTGTCCCAAAGCTCTAGGGAAGAAAACTTCCTTACCTCTTATTCTGATGGTGCCTGGCAATTCCTGGCTTTCTCTGACAGTATCATTCCAGTCTCTACTGGTATTTCCACGTGGCCTTCTTCCCAGTGTGCACCTGGGTGTCTGCTCTTCCTTTAAGGTCACCTGTGGTTGAGTGTAACATACACATTGATCCAGTGTGATCTCATCTTAACTAGTAAGGTCTTCAGGACTCTTCCATATCTGATATTTCAGTGGACCTGGAATCTTGAGGAGACATTGTCAACCAAGTACCCTATTTTTTAACCTAGTACACTACTTTTAAAATATAGGAAGATAAACTTATTTTTAAAGACTTTTTTCTGAATTTCTTTGTATGCTCTTATACATCTTTTAAACTTCATCTGAACACAATGAAAATAATATCTTTTGGTTTGAGGTTGAGGCATTATTCTAAAGAGTTCCCACAAAGCTAGTTTAGATTTAAGGGACTCAAGAAAAACAAATTTCAAAATAATCTAGAGAGTTGGTTTTTTTTTTTTTTTTTGAGTCAATATACGTAGCTCCTTGTGCCCACTCTGGTGGTGCAACAGCTTAAAGCATAGTGCTCTGAAACTATTGCAGCCACAGCAGCATGAGTTCAATCCCTGGCCAGGGAGGTGACCCACATGATGCGGCAGACCTCTGCTGTCCTGCTTGCTGCTCCCCTCAGCCGTGTATTTCAGTACATCTGTCTGTTCTGCTCCCCACTCTGTCTCTGGTGACTCCCCTTACCCATCCCCCACCTCTGGCCTGTACCCCAATTCTGTATGCAAAAATATATCTTGTATATACACAGCTTGCATCTGTCGCCACACAATCCACTTGCTGTCCACTAACACACAAGTTATTTTCCACCACTCTCCTCCTAGCTCCTTGTGTGACTCACTTTGTATACTTCAGGTTTCTGCTTAAATGCCCTCCCCTCAGAAAGACCCTCCCTGAGCTTCATATTCACTGCCCAGAACTCTTCATTACTCTGTTTGGTTCCTTTTTAGTATTTTCACTTGGTAGTATCCTGTCTATTCCCATATTTGCTTCTTTTTTCCTGCCTGTCTCTCACTCTCCACACTCTGAGAATACATCTTATTCTAACATGTTCATCCAGCCCTTATACAATATCACAAGTTTGACTCAAAATAGGCATTCAGTAAATATTTGTTGAGTGAATGAATGAGTGCATGAATGTATGAGGGCCCTAATTCAAATGCTGGTGGTTTAAACTTCTGAAGGGCATCTCTTTCATTCCTAAGAGAACTGCCCCACCTTCATAGTGGAGCATTTGCACCGGCTGTGTCTAGGGACTGGCATTGGGTGAGTAAGCACCTGTCGCATATTTCATATCAGTCCTAGAGCCTACGCTATAATATTTCTAGATTTAGATTACACAGTGAACTGTTTTATAGTTAACTCTAAGTGGCGGAAGATGATGGTGGAAGCAGAAAATTCTGGCTATTTGGGTAAATTACGTGGTAGGTATTACATTCTGATGAAGATTTCAGAATTGCTGCTCTAATATGCCTTGGTTATTATTATAGGGTGTAATATTCCTTTCAGGAATAAATTTCTACTCTCTTTATCAAAGTCTATACAGTTATCTGTTCTGCAAAGACCTAGCAGGAAGCCTCTCAATTCCCACTTGATGTTTTCCCCTGGGGCTATTGCAAGGAAGCCTCACACCCACAAGGAATGTGCCATAATTTTCTGCAGTCATCTATAGCAGACATTCTGTCTCCTAGTACCTCTTTTTGTGTTTTTTGTAGTTTTGTTGCAACATCATCATCCAGTTAACATTTCCCAGACTCCTTTATACTAAGGTATGGCCATAGACAAAGTTCTGCCCAATGTCTGTAAACAGAAGGTATTATTTCCTGATGGTGAGCTTGAAAGGTGAGTGCTTTCCCCTTCTTTCCTTCTTCTGGCTTAAAGGTGGATGAGGTAGTATCTACCACGTTGATGAAGGCTATGTCCACAGATGGCAGAACAACAAAAAAACAGTTGGGTTAATATGACATTGGGCCCCTGCATTGCTCAAACTCAGAAATTTCCAAAGGGAAAAGCACTTTCTATCCTGTTTAGTCAACTGTTATTTAGGGTCTAGGTCCAAAAGAGGACCTGATCACCTCACCCTTTCCTATCTTCCCCAACTTGAAAGTCAGCAGTGCCGTCCCCATTTTGCCAAACGAAGGTAAAGAGTAGGTACAATAAAATTGGCAGAAATGCTAGAGTTGAACCAGTACTTCCTGAGACATGCTTTCCTCGGCTGTCTCTGCCACCCAAGCTTCTCTTTATGGCCTATCCCTGACATTCCCTTAGCAGCTTCCAACCTTGAACTTCACCCATGAATACTGATCAGGTGACATAATATGATCTGAATCCAGGAGATTTTGAGACACCCTGACCAGGCTTATCTCCTGCCAGCAGAGACTTTTACATTCCCACATGGAAATCACTTCATTTTCTCAGCTTTCCCTGGGGTTTCGTTTACTGCACCAAGACCATGGCACAGTTCCTTCAACTTTAGAGATGCCTCCAGAGCTTTTGATCTGAGTCTGGCGCTAAGGATTGTTTTCAGGTTATCAGAGACCCCTCAAATAGGAATACTCTTTCCTGGTATCAAAGTGCTTTTAAGCGATCTGTTTACCTTCTCCCCCACACCCCCACACTCAGCATCTGTTGAAAGTAGTCATTGTGCCTAAGTATTCTAAACAGAAGCAGCCAAAAAAGAAGAAAGAGGACATCAACTTGTTCATGCAACAAGTGTATGCCGAGCGTCTTCTGGTGCCCTCCTGGTCACTGAGGGTGCATCAGTGGGTAAGACAGATAGGTCCCTGCCTCACAGAGTCCCATTTTAGTGGGAAAACAAGAAAGAAGAAATGGTGGGGAAAGAAGAAGACAGCAGAGGGGGGGGAACAGGGAGAAGGAAAACCAAACCATTTCATATTGTGATGAAACTGCTGTGAAGAAAATATAACAGGGATAATGGGGCAGACAGATCCCTCCAGCGAGATACTGATTGAGCTGAGGCTTGAATGATAGCAAGTTGCTAGTAGAGAAGATGTTAAGGTCCCAAGCACATTGAAGGGCAAACAGAAGACCTTCCTGAAATAAATGAGAAGACAGATATAAGATGAGACCAGATCATGCTCTTCCAGTCACTCATGGACTTGGAATAACTAGAGGTCAGAAAAAGAGGAAGGATACCTTTATTAAGTGTCCTTTCCAGGAAAAAAATCCCTGAAAATCTGGTTCAGTTGTGCCCAGTCCCTCATCATCTCTGTGTCCTTACAGAGGATTCCGCTACAGTGTTTACACTCAGGTGTGTAATTATGGCCTTTATGACGATGACAATTGATAGCATTGCTAAACTATGCTGTGAAATGTGTCCTCTTCTAATTTCTCCAAAATATATACCTGCTAGCATAAGCAAAAAAGTAAGATTTCCTCTTCTATTGAGCCTGAAAACTTAATGGAACCACTCACCTTAAAAGCAGGATATAAGGGCCCTCCCTGGTGGCACAGCGGGTTAAAACACAGAACTATGAAGTTAAAGCCCCCTCAGCATGAGTTCGATCCCCACCTGCCCCGGAGGTGATCCACATGGCGTGGCAGACCTCTCCTGACCCGCCCGCTGCTCCCGTCAGCAGTGTACTTCATTGATCTGACTGTTCTGCTCCCCACTCTGTATCTGGTGAATCCTTTCACCACCCCTGCACCTCTGGCCTATACCCTAGTTCTGTATGCATAATAAATAAATCTTTTCCTAAAAAAAGAAGATTCTAACCATAAAGCCCTTTATTTACAACATTGCAGCCCAGACACTCAGGGCTACCCTGTAACACCCCCTCATCATTGAATGACCCCAACAGCTTCTGACCAGGTCCCTGGGCTGGCTGAAATAGGATAACATGACTCACTTCATGTCTCTGGGCCTCATTACATTTTTTAACTTTTGAAATGAATATAAATAAGTTGGAGGCAAATGTCGGTTAATTGGGAAACATACTCTACAATCTACATTTTCCTTTTTGTAAACCATGATGACTTCTGCCTCTCTCTATGGTACACCTCCCATTTGCCACAATTTCACAGAAATTACTGCTGGGAGGTCTGTGGTCAGTTCTGTATCAATTGCCTGGTGGTCCATGAAATGCCATGATAGACAGGGCCACCACGGTCCCTGCTTTCAAGAAGCTTCACTCGATTGGAAAACACAGATATGAAGCAAGTAATTTCTGAAGGCCCAGGCAGGAGAAATTAGGTCCCTGGAAAACAGCCAGCTACAATGTCCACCCTAGACCAAGAGAACTCAACTTTCCTTGAAGATCTTGCCCATCTTATGAAATTTGTCCTGTTCTTTGAAGGTTGCTATGCTTTGTGATAAACACTGAAGGAAAAACAAGAACAACGAGTATTGTTTCTCTCACTGTCTCCCATACAGAGCCCCTCCCGAACTTTCTCTGCTTGTACTTTTGAGCAATGTTAACAGAAAATGATATTGGGTGATGGAAAGACCCAGCAGTTGGCCTGAAATGATCTGGGCTTAAGTCCCAGCTCTGCTTCTGAGAAGCCCCCACACAACCTGAAGATAATCATTCCTCCCCCACCCTCCCGGGTTTATTGTGAGGATCCATGGTATCATTTACATGAAAATGCTTTCCCAGCATGCCAGGGAGCATTATTCTTATGTCAGCTGCTATTACACAAGTCTTAGCATATTCTGGACTTTGTGTTTTGTTTGTTTTTTGTTTTTTGTTTTTTTTTTCCTGATACTAATATACAGATTCCTGCTATTCTTTTGTGACACCCTTCATTGTGGACACACACACACCCTTTCCAGCATTTGTTTGTGCTCATTTAAAATCAGAGCTATAATGTCTTTCCCTTACTGCCACCTCTTTTACCTTGAGGTTTTTTGGTAATGGCACAGAAAGGACATCAGTTACAGCACTCCAGTTCCTTTCAAAGTCGTCACTGAATCCCTACAATCCCCTTATTCCATTTTTACTAACTGGAAAATCAGAAAATTCATTCTCTCAGAAGGGTCTCTCAACCTTGTGTGAAGTAGGGGTGGGTATAGCTACATTTTCCACAGTACTTATCCCATAAGTGGTGGTCCTGGGGGAACTATATGGAAAACATGGGGGCCAGATTCCCCTTGTGTGTCTGAGGTGGTTCCAAAAACCTAGCATTGTTAATCCACATCCCAAATTTTCTCTTCACATCCCAAAGTTTTCTTAGAATTCCTAGACCCACCCAACTGGCTTCATCAAACCAAGAAGCTGGGTCTCCTGTTCTTGGCCCACAGCCTCAGAAGACCACCTCCTCAGCCTTCCAGGCAGTTTGTGGCAAGATGGGGCACAAATGGGGCTACCCGCCCCGCCCCTCGCTGGTCTGGAAAGCAGGCCCTTACTCCCAGGATCTGCCAGAGGCAACTCAAGGGGCAGCTTCCCCTCTTCCACAGTCATGCCTCCAGGAGCCCCCGGTAGTGGGGGAGGGGGGAGGACGGGGAGGGGTGGGCAGTGAGCCCATAATAATCCCAGGGGGTGCTGCAGCAGGGGACCTGGAGCCAGGGCAAGAGTGTCACAAGACCCACTTGGAAGTTCCATGGTTGCCAGGTGACATCATATGTGGAAGTTGGAGAGAATGCTGAAGCAGGCAAGCCAGTAAAAGTTCTGGATTAATCTAGTGTTTAAGTATAAATACAGGAAAAGTCAAGCAGACAGAAAGGTAATTAACATCCCTTCTTCCCACTTCAGTAAAAGAGGTTGCTGGGTAATTGCAGCTCCGACACAACTTCTGCACTAGGAGAAACCCAATGAACAAGTGGATGGATGACAACACCTGGGTTGTCCCCATGAGGGGAGCGGCAGCCAGCATGAGCACTTCTGTGACAGCAGGCTTATCAAGTGGTGGGCATCTTCACTGGGGTCTTCCTCTTAGAGCCACAGCTGCTTCCCTGGTAAGGCAGTGTGGTCCCTGGAAACACAAAGAAACATACACAAAGGGCCTCCCATTTACAAGGATGTGGCCCTTGAGCAAAGAGCCAAAGCATGGCAGGACGGTGGCTGTGCTCCAGCCCTCGGCCTCCGACCTCCGCTGTACCAGGCGACAGCACCTTTCTCTGCAGTGACTTATGAGGAACCCCCAGAGAATGTGTTTGTTTTCGAACAAAGACCCTGGGGACCCTTGGTTACTATACAGAACCAAGCCTTTCTTCTCTCTCTCTCACTCTTTTCTCTCTCTTTTTAGCCTCCTTAACTCCCTCTACCCATCTTCCATAGTCACTGCCAAATGTCACTGTATCCCTGTGACAGAGAGAAACTACTGTTTGCTTGAAACATAGGCTCATTTATACACTGGACTATGACACATATTAGAAAAAGCATATCAAGAAGCATTCTGAAAAATAAGTACTGGTGAAAAAAAGTGTAACTTTATATTTTCCAAACACGCCATCTGGAAATGCCATCCATTTCCCCTCCTGTGATCAGAGCCAAAAGTGGACCACATCTTTCTAATTCCGACTATCTTGTTAACATGTGTGGTCTTCTAGGTGCTGGCCATTAAAGTCTGAGGTTTTCGTTGTTGATTCGTGATGGCTTCAGACCTGTTTAAGGGTTTCTTAGAGTTATTTAAGAAAATATGCCTCTTTCTTTCTTTTTGGTTTTATGGAAATATTGACCCCTGAGGATTTACTTAAATCCTCCTTGGTTATAGGCCTCCAAAGACAAAGCCATATCCATGGCAACCACAGGCTGCCCAGCCAAAGAGAGAACACATCAGACATGGAGCATAATGGCTTGTTTACTGATGACTGAGATCCTGAAAGCGCTACTGTACATCCCAACTCCCCACTCAGGCAGGACTCCAGGCTGTCCTCATCCTCCAGACACAGCACTCTATAATCAAAGCCACAGAAGGGGACAGAAGCCCTTTTCCCAGCCCCTGGATATTCTTCCTCCCTACAAGGGAGGAATGTGCTACTTCTCCCCAGGCTCTGGATGGTCGGGCAGGGAAGGAAATGGTGAACCAGAATGGAAAGACACCAGGGACAGGGCAAGTCTTGGGGTGGTGGGGAGGGGCAGGGAGAGCTGCTGAAGCTCTCTTGGCTTGAGGAAGCTTCCCTGCCTAGCTGCAGCCCTGGGGTCTCCCTGCAGAGAAAGCCTCTAGCTGGAAGGCGCCCCTTGAGGTGCAGGCCCTCCTAGAGCCAGTGTCCACAGCCAAGTGCTTTGTGATTTGCTCTCTGACCCCTGTCTTGGCTCCATCGACCTAATTCCATCAGCTTTCCCATGTGCCAGTATAAGCCTGCTAAACGTGCAAACCTGACCAAAGGTTTGTGCACACTAAGGACCTCCCCACTCTCTGACACATGGGCAGAAAACAAGAACCCACAGGACACTCAGCCACTTACCAAACCAGAGTAATGAGGAGTTGGGCTTGGTAAGCACTCCCAGGCAGCCAGCCTGCCTGCCTGTTGCTCTCTGAGAAAAGTGAGTTCTTCAGAGAAAACACCAGAGTAGAAAGAACTCTAGTCCAGAGTAAATTTAGGCCCAAATTTAAACCATAGTCATCCAGTGGCAGTACCCGGGAGTGGGCAGGGGACAGTGGAAGGTGAAGACCGCAAAGCAATGGAAGGAGTCAAACTTCCAAGGCCTCCCAGGGAAGACATCCAAGTGGCGCTTCAGTTGCAGGAAACTCTACCCAGGAGAAGACCAGACAAACCAGGCACATTCTTCATAGCAGCCTGGACTTTTTATCTGTTTTCTGTATCTGGCGTTTATACGTATTTGTTTGAATTTTTTTAAGTTTCACTAGCTAAAAGAGTTTGAAAATTACCAGACTAGAGACAGGAGGGGGAGGGTCAGACTCTTAAGTGCCTCCCAGGTACCTTGCTTGTTAGGCTATAAATCATCCTTACGTTGACCTTAGCACGTAGGCACCGCATTTTCTATTTTTGAGATTAAAGAATATACAGAATGTCCCCCAAGAGTACAAAATCACGTGTCAAAGCCACTGCTCCCTGAGGTCAATCTGATCCTACCTCCTCCCCACCCCTGCCCTGCCCCGCCCCCACCCCAGCTTGATTTCTCTATAAAACTAGTAGCTGTTTGCTCCTGATTACAGAAGACAAAATAAAGATAGGTTAGATAGTCTGGGATAGCTTTGCCAAGAAATCTGAAATATTTCGGGGTCCACTAATGTCCCAATAGGCCCCAAGTTGAAGCAGTCAATGTGACTAAATCTTTCGTACCACATTTAGTCTAAAGGCTAAAAAACTCCAATCAAAAAAGTGGGGCTCTGGTTTCTTGCCTCCCTGCCCCAGATGCTCTTGTTTCTAGACTTCAGTGCTTTGGAGTTGTTTGGGCTGCTCCATTTTTACCATTACAGAGCAAGAACTTCGTAGAACTGCTAGGAAATTGAGCCAGCTCTCTATGTACAGGGAATTTTCCACAGTGTCCTTGCCAGAAAGGGAGCATGAGCTCAGGTTACGAGGCAAAGTGAAAAGGATTTGCAAAAGGCCCCATTCAGAGCAACCACTTGCTGTGTGGAACCGGCTTTGGGCTCAAAAGACTAAAGGAAGTAGCCAAGTTTCCTAGTCAGAGCTGCCGGCTTTTTAAAAATTTCTGCTGATTGGGGATCTCACCAGAGAAGGTTAGATCTAGCTTCTGTGTCCAGAATCGACAAATCCGTAAAGCAACGTCACCCTGTGTGCCGTGCCTTCTGCCTGCCATCTGCTCATTGAGATCATTTTACTCACCAACGACTTATGGCCCAAGCAGGGGAAGAATGAATCCAGGACCCAAACTTAAAAAGAATCTTACGTTGGCTGCACACTTGATCCCACATAACCTCTCCAAGAGTTGGTGAACTTGTTTGACCCAGTTTGGCATTGGGTAGGACAGGCAAGCAGTTGGCGTTGAGAAAAGGAAGAGGACCAGGGGTGTCCACCAGGACTCACATCTACACGGAGTCACATAAACAGGACCAAGCAAACTCCACCACTGCCCCTCCACCTGACCCCCCAGAAAGTACTTGAGGAAATACAAATCGGTTGTTTTCTCTGTCTGGTGGAGAAAACGAGGAACTCTCAGTTTCCTCTCTGCATATTCTCTACACGCTACTCCTGGCCAGCTACCTGCCACCGCAGTTGCCAGCTTGACCTTTATGTCACATACCTTGGGGTGGTGAGTTTTGTAGTCAGTACATCAAATCTATATAGTTCTTAGATGACTATGTTGTTCTAGCTTAACTGTCTATTTTGAAATAATAATAGACTTATAAGAAGTTGCAAAACATTTAAAATGTAATTATAATTTACCTGGGAGAAATCTGCAGTCTTACTTGCTATGTTCTTGTCCCTCAAGTTCTCTTTGCCTCCTGAGAAAAGGAGTGATTGGGTAGGAGACTGGAAATTTATAAACTGGTAGGATCTAACTTTTCTGAAAGAGGAATATTTTCTGCCTACATGTGTCTATCTATCTATTTATCTGTCTGTCTGTCTATGTTTATGTCATGTCTTCAGAAGATCATGTTTAAAAGGTAGTTATCGCTAAATATTCAAGTTTTCATTATATTTACATTGTTGTCAAGCATAATAAGGAATGAATTCTAGTTTCCTGCATATTCGACACTGGCCTCTTTCCAATAGTTTCTGCTAACCCTCATATAGGAGCTCAAATTGTTGTGACTCTTGATCGAGAAATTCATTTTGATAAATCTCCCCAGGGCCTTCCACACCCAGCTAACCAACAGCAGAGCAAAACTCCACTTGAAAATACTTTTTTTAAAAGCTACTTTGATTTTTATTTGTAAACGAGCAATAAGGAAAGGCAGCAGCACTCTGACAAGAGGGAAGTTACCAGATGAAAAAAACAACATGATGGAGGTTGAATGTTTAAAAAGTTTTTCAACTCAGTTTGCTCAACTTTCACGTCGTGGTTCCTGAGAACAATGTTACATGTCATTTGAGTGGCATTTCCTGTGCCAGACCCACGCATCCAGGTTATGTTTTTATATGAAAAGATGGACTACCCACACCTTCCTGGCTGAGGGCACGAATGGGTGGTCTAGCTGATCTAGAATCTCTCCCCTGCATTGCCACCCTGCACTGCAAAGGAGCAGGCCAAAATACCCAAGTCTAAAGGATAAGGACAACAAAGAGCAGAACAAGATGGGACATCTCAAAATACCTTGTGTTCTGTGAGTAGTAGAGAACACACAGTTGAATCAATCATCGGAGTCGACACCGACCCCTGACTGCGTGGACTTCTTTTGGGGAAAAAAAATCCCTGGCTATAAAAGCTATTATATACTCATTTTGAAAAAAATGGAAAATTTAAGTTAGTATAAGAAAAAGCAAAATCACTTATAATTCTGTAATTCAGAATAGCCAGTTTTAACTTCTTGATCTATTTCCTTCCTTTTCATATGTATTATGTATGCATGTGATTGCACATATATATATGTGTATATATATATATATATAGTGTGTGTGTGTGTGATACCTATCACACATTGTTCATGCATACTTTGGGATCCTACTTTTTCCTTTCATTTAATCATCTTAATTACAAAAATGATCAGCTGTACAATATTCCAAAATAATGAACCTTTGTTCATTCATGCCCCCGTTGCAGGGTCTTTTTTATCATTTCATATATTTTTAGTGATAGAGGTCAGAAAAATGCTGTAAGAAAAAATACTTGTTTAAAAATCTGTATCTTTGCTCTTCTATAACTCTTGACATAGATTTCTGCAAGTAAACTTACCAGATAAAAAGAAGATTCGTATTTATAGCTCTTAATATGTATTATGTGCTAAATGGATTTCCTGAAATTTGTACCCACTTTCCAGTGTGTCCCACAACCACACAAAAAACTTATACCAGAAGCTATGTACCAACATCGAAGGGCCCAGTTTACCAAATAACTAGTAGTTCACAAGTAACTAGTCCTCACATACTATAATGAGGTCAGAAGAAACTGGAAAATTTGTAGGCTTTATTAACCACGACTTATTTTTGAAGTGACCTAAACACCCCAGAGCCCCACTAGATCATCTAGGGCCTTTGCACAAGTTAGAAAAACTAAGACTTCCCTCAAGACACTTTGCTAGCCTCTCCAGAAAGTTGTTATAATAAATATCCAATCTATGAGGACTGTGATGGAGCTGGTGCTCCTGAGATGTCTGTCAGGACAGATGTGGGGGTACAGACGCATGAGTTTGTTTCTATCATTGCAGGCCTGATAGCTGAGCTTCTCATGTGCATGTGTGCCTGGTTTCTCTCTCTGTCTCTGACTGTCTCTGCCTCTGTCTCTTGCACACACACACACACACACACACACACGGCTCTCATCTCCTTCCACCACCTACTTCTTGCCAGGCACTGTTCAGTTAGAAAACCCCTCAGCCTCCCATTGCCTGAAAATGACAATTGCCCGTAGGTGTCTGCTTTCACGGGTGTTCCAGCCTGGATTTCCTGCGCTCTTAGGTTGCTCCATTTAGATGTCCCAGTAGTGCCTCAAATTTGTCAGAGGAGACAAATCTCATTCTCTCTGCCCCACTTCTTGGGCTCTCTAGGGATGCTTATCATCTTGGGGTTGTCAACAAATCATCCCATCCCTTCACACCCCAGTGCTGAGCTGTTACCAAATTCTGATTATTCCTCCTTCACTTCCCTTCGTGCACTGCTCTCTCCGCCTCCCCTGAATCCATTAACCCCAATCAGGACATTAACAAGCACAGGTTATGGAAAATTACTCCAGCTTCTGTTAACTGTCAGGGTCACTGTTCCCACCACACTCAATGAACACATCTGATGTTTATAAAATCTCCTGCCTTCATCTACACTACACCCCCTTCTTCACCCCATGGCCTTATCTTACAGGTTAGAATGAAAAAAAGTGCTGGGCAGAGAGGCAAGAACCCATAGGCAAGAAATAATTGGAGGAGGGGAGGTCACTACCTTGGGCAAGCAGACTGACGAGGTTTGGGGTAACAGGTGATGCAATTGGAGTGCTGCAGCTCAGGCCAAGGTGGTCGAAGCCCATTGTGGGCAGGGGCCTGGGTTCCCTAACAATAAAGAGGTGAATTCCCTGGATCCACTGTCAAATGCTGCAGGGTCCAGACAAAATCCTGACAGGCCTCCATTTTCTGCATGCGCCTTACTAATCTTTGCCTTTGAGCTTTCAGTGGAAATCCTAATGCAGGTGACATCCCTCTGACTTTCGGTTCTGATGAGGAGAAATTCCCAACATCAGACACACCCCAAAGGCCCACTGCTTCCATTTTAAGATCAGAGCAGGGCCTTATGAGTCAGCCAGCCAAAGAGTGTGGGCCTCTAAGACATCCTGCTATTCTCCACAGCCCTTCCTAATTTCATTTTTTGGAAAATCTAAAAAAAAGACACAAGTGATACCAGAATCAACATTAGTTTTGCCTGAGTACTAACCTATTTGTCAAACTGTTTGTGGCCATAACCAACTCATGTCTGCTCTACCGCCATTGAGGGGGAAGAAAAAAACACTAAAAAAAAACAAAAAAAAAAAAAAAAAAAGCCACGTATAGAGAATTGGGTCTTGCCAGAGACAGACCTGGCTTGTGCTTCAGCTTCTGGGAAATAATCTATGTCATACCAGATAGGAGTATATTTTTTCTTTCTTTCTTTTTATTTTCTAGGGTGAGGACAGGCCAAGGACTGATGTCTTAGGGTAGAGAGGGCTGCCTGAAAGCCAACAAGGTGACCTAGGTTGAGGCCTAGTGTCCCATATTACCAGCCGGTCGACCAATTCACCAATCATGTCTACCACAAGAAGTCCCAATAAATACACTGATGAGCTTCTCTGCTTGACAATATTCCATGTACATAGCCCATATGAACATTGGGGGTGTAATACACCCTGACTCCGCAGGAGAGGGGACACAGGTTTGGCATTTGGATCCCTGCCAGATTTGGTGTGTGTTTGTGTCTGTCTTTGGCTGGTTTCAATCTGAAGCCCATAGTAACCGCATGTGTACATGGGTTCTTCCAGCACATCATCCAACCTGAGGGTGCTTGAGAAACTCCCCCAAACTTGTAACTCATGTCAAAAGTAAAGGCAGTCTTGGGAAATGTGCCTTCAAACTTTGCAGTTTGGCTATCTTCGGGCAAATGAGAACAGGAAATTTCATTCTGTGATAAAGTTGCCAAATTCTAGAAATGATGTCCTGGAAGTCATCGAAAGGGAGCCCTCATCTTCCTGGGAAGTGTGGTTGGTACCGAGGACCAGGCCAGAAAAGTCAAAGCCTCTCTTCTAGGGATTCTCATCCTGGAGGTAGAGCTCTGTATTTAAACCTCTAGATGTTTGTTTCACATTCTGAATGAAATCCATTCTTATTTATGTGTTTTTGTGTGTTTGATTCAACCAAAAATGTAAATTTCAATCAGTGCTAGCACTTAATGGGCATGCTATAAATTTTTGCTAAATTAATTGCTCAAATAAAAGGAATATAAAAGTGTTTACTTGCCCAGCAAGATAGGCTTGGTTTTTTTTAAATACTGCGATTTACTTTGCATACCATAAAATTTAGCCTTTTTGCAATTCCAGGTTTTTTAGTACCTTCATAAAGTTGTGCAACCATCACCTCTACTCAATTTCTCCAGTTTAATTTTGAGTTTCTCTTTTCTCTCCAACATGTGTGTCTGAAGAGGGCTGCCCACATGCATCAACCTTTGGGAGGGCACTGGGCCAGGTGAGACCCAATCCCCCTAGCACTTCCCAACAGAGTAGAGAAGAAAGCCTTCCCTCTCACTTGGGGAAGCTGTGAAGAATGAGTATGAAGCTGGCCATTTCCAAAGTCCCTGCACATGGAAGCAGCTGATTCACAGCCAATGAGAATATATGTGATAGCCAGACACAGGGATTGGGAAGGGGAAGCCTGAGGCCAGCCGCACCACTCCATTCTGCACAATTTGGGTATATAAGTCAGTGATTCTCCTTTAGGCTAGAGTCAGGTCCAGTGGTTTTCTGTAGCTTAGAACCAAAGGCTCCCTGGGATAATGGAACCCTCCTGGAGCATACACCTTCTCTCAACACATGTTTGTTAAGTATTTACTATGTGCAGGCTACTGGCTTGGAACATAGTCTAGTGTGGTAGAGATCAGTGTGGTAAATGCAATGAGAAGGAAGCCTGCAGAGAAAAGCATCTCTTCTTCAGTAGAGAGACTGGAGGAAATGACAGCCAAACTAAGACTTGAACTTAGAGAATAATAACAGCAGTAGTGCACAGAATGATAAGGGCAATCAGAAGATTCCCATTGGCAGGAGAGATAAGAGAAATTACATGATGGATGTGACATTTGAATAAGGCCTTAAGGGTGCCTAAATTGTAGATATTTAGATAAAGGGCAAAAGAGCATTTCAGCAGAGGAAAAATTGATCTAAGGCAAGATACAAGTTGTGTGAGAAATTAACTGGAATCTGTGGCATGTGGAGGGAAGAGGTAGGAGTAAGACTGTAAGGTAGGTTAGGAATATATGGTTGGTCAAATTCCTGAAGACTTAGGCACAGGGTGCAGCTTACTCAGCTCCCTGCTGTGAAGGCTGTAGACTATGAGATAGAAGAGATGGGGCAGATGGGGGCCAGAGAAACCAGTTTAGCAACTGTTGCAACAGTCCAGGGAACAGGACTATCTGAACCAGCACAGTGACAGCGGACATTGATAAAAACACATGTGGGAGCCACTGAGGAGGCAGAAATGATCAGATCTAATGCTCTGATTGTGTGGGATAGAAGTCAAGTCAGAGGAGAAATAAAACTAAACAGGATAATGATGATAATACCGCTGCTGCTGCTGCTGACGATGTTGATGGAAACCAATGTTCAATGACCTCAAACTGGGTCAAACACTGCATATGCATTAGTTCATCTAATCCTCAGAACCCAATGAGATAGGTCCTATTATTACTCTCATTCTAAGGTAACTAAGGAACAGAGAGATGAAATAATTTGTGCCAAGAGAATCTGACATTTAGGGGGAAAAAAAGCAATCTGAGCAGAGGAGACTTGGGAAGGAAGATGGGTCTTTTCTTCCTCATAAACTGAGTGTAGGTTGCCTATGTAGGTGAAGTTGAGCCCTGACCTTCAGTTTGAGTGTGTCCCTGCCAGAGGGTAAGAGCCTTACCTGTTTTTTTTTTCCTCACGAGCACAAACAAAGGACAAAACGCCCAAGCTTTCTTACATCAGGAGAGATGATCTTGACTGCTCCCCCATCCACCATGCTTGTCACTCTGTGACAAAAGGAAATTAGATTCATCTGATAAGTTTTGTTTTCCACAAAGCTATGTGGGATGATTACCCAGTACCCTGTGGTCTTCTGGATGTTTGCAAATTGATTTTTTGATTATTTGTTCCAGTGATTTTCCAAGTATTCAGTGTTTTTCCAAGTTATTCAGCTTTACAATGTGGGTGAGAAGACTCATATTTGCCTTGCTTTTCCTGTACTAATACGAAGTCTTTACATTGTGATTATTTAGTATACTTTTTTGGTGTAGCATATATCTCTGAGAGAAGGTGCATACAAATCTATGTGACTATAAATACACAGGCAGATGGGCATAAAGTGATCTTCATGCAGACTCCCTTTGAGTTTATGACCATATGCAAGATGGAAGCATATTAAGAATCTATGAAGTTTAAAATTCTCAAATGACAATCATCACTTTCTAAGCATATTTATGTGGTGAATAAAAAAAAAAACCTCAAAACATAATGCAGAAATAGTGTTACCACTGCTCATATAGCTGTCTAATTAATACTAACAAAAGCAAGATTTTTTTTTAAAAAACTCAACTTCTCGGGCCCTCCCTGGTGGCGCAGCGGGTTAAAGCACAGCACTGAGAATCTGAAGCCACTTCCGCATGAGTTCGATCCCCGCCTGCCGCCTGCCCCGGAGGAGACCACATGGCGAGCCAGACCTCTCCTGACCCGCCCGCTGCTTCCCTCAGCAGTGTACTTCGTCAATCTGCCTGTTCTGCTCCCCACTCTGTCTCTGGTGAAGCCTCTCACCGCCCCCGAGCCTCTGACCTGTACCCCAGTTCTGTATGCACAAATAAATAAATCTTTAAAAAAAAAAAAAAAAAATCAACTTCTCTGTACCCAATCCTCTTCACTGAAGCCAGGATTTGCAGGCAGTGTAGAGTAGGGCATGGTGTAGGGTAGGAAGTGGTATAGGGTCAGGACACCATGCAGAGCTTGCAGTTTTGTGGATACAATCTAAACATCAATAGGAATTGGGCATTGCATCAAGAATAAAAATGAGAGGCTTTATTAAGCAACTGACAAGTGCCATCACTCAAATATTCTATGGATCTGAAGAGTAACTTTGAGAATAATTAAAGAAAATTATGGGAAAATATTTTGTAAAATTGTAAGGTGATAAAAATGTCAAATATAATTCAAGTAACCATCTCCCCACAAAGTTAAACTCTCATTTTATTAGTTACATGTCTTTAGAAGTATCTACTATGACTCATAGTATATACTATGAGTCCGTTAAATATCATAAGCAGCCAAGGGAAACTTTTGTCAAATCTGTGAGGTCAAAAATCTATTTTATGAAAATGAATTATGACTCATGGGATAAGTGGATTTGACAGTCTTCATGGGAATGGACTCACCTGCTATATGAAAGCAAAATTTTAAAACTGAAAAACAGCTCACTGGCAAACCTCTCCTTCACTGGTTACCTTCTTTCCCTTGCTGGTATAGACCTAGAAGCCCTGAATTGAATTTTCTCTTGTAAATTACACAAATCCTAAATAAATCCTAAATAGTTCCCTATTAAGCTATCTGCTAAGAATGTGTCATCAGTTTACTACTAGGTCTCTGGCTGGTACAGGAAGAGTAAAACATCTAATCACAAAGTAAGGATTAAATTGAAAAAGATGTATACTTAGCCTGGTTCATAGTATATGTTCAATAAATATTATTATTATTATTAATGGCCCTTTTATCTTCCTTTCAATTCTGTCCTATTTGATTCTATAAATACAGCTTACCAGCTGAAAGATTAATTTCTTCCCCAAACTCTTTGGTAGGAATTTTGCCTAGCATTTTTCTCATGAAGAAAGTGCCATTGGTTTTAATGTCTCTTAAAATCCCAAAGGACTTTAAAAAGACAGCAAATTTCAAAGTCATATGGATGACCAAGTCTTTTCACAATCATTTATCAGTGTTAACGGAAATCTGGGAACAAATTAAGGAAACCTCAAAGAGTTCAACACCCATGGGAAAGAAGCGTGACTCCTAAAGGCCCTGAGATTTTTTTCCTAAAGGTAAATGTTTGGAGAAATCAGCAAGAAAAAAACTAGCATGGAGTGCCCTTAATGGGGTACCAATTGGAAACTGTCCTATCACACATCAGTTCTAAGCTTCTAATTCTAGTTGGGCATATCATGAATTCTGGAAGCTTTTAGAGCAGAACGTGTCAAATAAATGTTAGGATGTGAGAAGAAAATGTCTTTCTGCCAGCGTCTCACTCCTTAACACCGGTAATAATATCCTAAATTTCTTTTTCCTCCCACCCCGCCCCCAAATTACTGGTTAAGTGAGCTCTTTCAATCACAATAGTTCTCTAATAGTTCGCTCTTGGTAATATGTCTTTTCTAGAAATCTTGCTGTCCTTCTCACAGGATGGCTGTAGACAACTTTAAAGCCCTGCAATATCTTAAAATGCGTCTTTTTCTTTGAAAGAAAAACATTTTTGTACATTTGCTCCCTATCTACAGTATAAGAAGTTACAGCAGGCAAACCAGGGGAATGCGTGTTTTAACACAGGACAGGTTAGTTGACCGCTTTTCTTCATATCAGATTTAATCCTTTATTTCAAAAGCTAACTTCACACCGTGGAGAGTTATTTCCTTTCCTCCGGTTCTTGCCACCTGGTCTGGGTAGACTTTCTGCTCACACTTACTTGCTCCTGGGTAGATCCAGACTCCTTTTAGCCCCAGTTTCTGTCGGCTGCTCTGAAATGGTATTACTGCGTTTTGTTAAAATGACCACTTGTCCCTTGTTGAGGAAAGCCTAAATGAGATTCACTTCAGTAAAAACACTGGCGTTCCCACACCGGGAGTCGAACCCGGGCCGCCTGGGTGAAAACCAGGAATCCTAACCGCTAGACCATGTGGGAGACGACGAGAGCGTCAGCAAGCTTAGACAAATTGAGTTTGCTCAGTTGACTTCCGCTGTCTACTCTTGCTGGCGGCTGGCGCCAAACGCGCCTCTGCGCCTGCGGAGCTCCGGCGCGCGTTAACCCCTTCCGGCCCGCTCTGTAACCGTTCCTATTTGTGTGGAACCCTAAATCTCACTTCTCTCTGCCCTCGCGTCTTTTGTCATCTCATCTAGTCTCCTGGCTCTAGATGCCACGTATGTACCGCTGTAGAATCTAGCCGGATGAGTCCAGTGCAGAGTCCCTCACAAGCGATCCTGCAGAGTACAAAGAGACTGGTGTTTGAACGTTAGACCCGTTAAGAAGCAAGTGCCTCGGGGGAGTCGTAAAACCGCTATGGGCGAGGCCAAAATGAAGTTGGCGACGCTTTCCCGACTGCAGGCGGCGGGCGCTTCCAGCCGCCGAACTGCCCCTCCCAGCACCCCAGCCGCGTGGGGCCACCGAGCCCTCCTGCGCGTGCCACGCACTTGTGAGGCGCGCTCGGCCCTCGCCTTTCCGCGCGTCTCCTCCCCGCGCCGTTCAGGGCTTGGGCCCCTCTCCTGCCTCAGAAAAGTTGATCTTTCCACAGAAGAAATAGGAGCGAGGGCTGCCGGGAAGCCTGGACCATCCCCAGAGTCTGTTGACTGAACGTCCGAGGGCAGGATTTGTGTCGCTGGAAGTAGGCACTGGTGGTTTGTAAAAGGAGCCTATAAAACCGGAGAAAGTCCCTCAGTGCAAGCGTTCCAGCTGATGGAAATTCCTTGTGGTTTCCGAACCCCTTCTCGATGTGAAGCAGTATTTCACTTTCTGCGTTAGCGATCTACTGTTTGGATTAGGAAAGTACAAAGACTCAGTTATTCGGACTGCCAGTGTGGAAGAGCTCTAGTTCTGGTGTCCTCGTTGTGGCTGAAACTACACAGAAGAAGTTTTTATTAACAGCGGACACTTTGGAGCCCATTTCAAAGCTGAATCAGCTCCCTCCTCACTGCCAACCTGCCAACGGGACCTAGAAGGTCCTGGCTCTCCCTCTAACTAACTGAGGTTCTGTAAAGCTTCAATTGTGACATTCATCAGCAAGGGGTGTGTGGGGAGGGGAGCCCTAAATAAAAACTATTCTGTCTTGCATTTATTAGCACGAAGGAAGCTTCCTCACAGGGAGTGAGTATAATGCAGCATTGAAATTTACTGAAGTTCAAGAAAAACTAGAACCACTGACGGCAAACATATGTGTGTTGGACACTTTCAGCTATGTCTGCTCATTTAATAATTCTCACAGTGGCCCTGTGAGGAGACCTGACCTGCATCTTTGAACAGTTTTCATCTATTGATTAAGCAGCGAGACAGTTGCTTTCATTTGGGCTTTAGGTAACTCTCTAAGGGTAACTCTCCAAAACAAATCTCATCAGCTATAGAATACCTTATGTCTGTGGTTCTCAGTTTGGAGACAAGGTTTCATATGGACCTTTCAGTTCAGTATTTTCAGCTGATTTTTTTTTTTTTTAAGGAAGCATCTTACCAGTTTTAAAGATGAAAATTCCCTGTTGTAACGCATACATTCCAGGCACCATCTTTTGTGTAGAAACAAAATACCACTTTACTTTGGTGCCTTAAAATCTCCAGCCTATAATTTATTCAGTTTTCCCTTGCTAGGGGATCAAGCTTGAGTAGGAACAGAATGCCCTGTGGTCATTTTAAATAATTAAACACAATGTAGGAAAATACACCTACATTCAACAACTCAATCTTCATTTAGAAATTTTTCTCCGGCACCATCCCTTCCTGGGCATGATTGTAGGCTAGAAACAGTGATGAGCTAGGCTCTGACTGGCTCCCATGATCCAGTAGTGGGCTTCTCTGCCCACCTCTTTGTTCTGTGACACTACAGAAATGGCCAAATGCTGTCAGGCAGGGCTTTTTACCTGGGCTTACCGGTTGAAACTTTGTGGTGTGCTGGCTAGACATGTACTAGCACAGTCCTGGCCAGGAAAGAGGTGTGATCCACTTCTCATTTTTTCCTTTGGCCTTTCTTTCTTTGGCAAGGTTCCAAGGCTCTCCAAGATTGGAAGTGGGTAGGACAAGATTAAGAAGCACAGAAGATTCCTACTTAACTGATACTGCCCACAGTTGGCTTCCTTAATTGTGGGCCTGAGTATGTTTTAGGGTGGACTTTCTGTGGTTCTCTGTGGGACTACAATGAACACAGACGTGGGAAGAGAAACTCTTTGCCGGGGATTCTTGGACAATTTGGGGTGGGGGGGGGCTTTAGCAGTGATTGATTTCCCAGTGTGTACTGATTCCCAACCTTTCAGGCACTTCCAAATGAGAACTTGAAGAATAAGGCCAGGCAATCTGCATTTAACAGGCACTCACACTCCTCCCCCAATGATTCTGATGTTACTTGTGCTTGAAAAATACTATACCTCTCGACTAAGTTTACTTCAATGTCTAAGACACTTGGAAGCATCCTTTCCCTTTCCTGTTCAAACACCTGGAAAAAATGGCTTCTGGTTCCTTCTTGAGTAAAACTTAAATTTCGTGGCTAGGCTTCCCAGGGTTGCCACAAACTTACCTGCTAATATCACCCTCACATATCCTTAATCAAAGACTAGCACATTCTCAATCACCCCCACTTGCCTCACCCTCCTTGTCCTTGTTTCTATCCTGTCCTGATTGCTTTGCTCTTCACAAGTCACTCCATTTTCTCTGAATCCTAAATCACAGACCTTGGGAAAAAATGGTAACATTGACTTTATACCTTGCTACCCTTATTATTTAAGCTACTTCATAGGAAAGCCCATGAAAAAAAATCAGATTCCATGACCCTCCTGGAAAACCAATCCTGTACTTAATCATTCTGCCAAGGAGTCCTTCCTTTTATCTAATTTAAATACTTCCTGCTGTACTTCTTGTGAAAGCCGCCACCTTTTAACCACCAGCATGAACAAAATGTTCCTGGGAGGAGGGGAAGAAAACACAAAATTTTGAAGTTTAGCCAGGCCAGTAAGTGAACTGCATTTCTTTAGTTCCACACTCAAAAAAAAAAAAAAAAGTCTCCTTGTTGACATAAGGAACAGCTATTCCTGTTCCCATGGATCTAAGCTGCTTCTGACTGGGCAGTTCTCCCATTCCATCACAATTTGATACTGGAAAAAAGCCCCAAACATATTGTACTTGCCCAGCTTCGACATTAGCCAAAGTGATGGGTGAGATTCAGGTTCCTGCCTGCCAGTCATTTAGAGTTCGAATGGTTTCCATTTCAGTGGGCCTAGCAGTTATCCTTTATAAAGGCATCGAAAATAAACACCAATTAAATTCCACTCCAAAGGAGAGGGATACAATATGTTTGGGGCTGTGGCCAGCTCAGATCCAACCTACTGCACAAAGTTAATCTCAAAGCTCTTTTGGGTAATAGCACCTGCCCCTTGCTGACCAGTTGGGGAAAGTTAATCTTTATGGCCTAACACTAGGTTCAGTTTCTAAAATTGAGTCTGAGCTCAGGAGGCCACCGGCATGACAGGGTTTCCTCGGGGCTTGTTTAAATTATGTAACTCTGCCCTTCACCTCTACCCTAAATCTGGCAACTCCTACTCATCCTATGACTCAGGGCAAATACCCTTGAACTCCCCAAACTGGGCTAGGTTCTTATTCTGTACGCCTACTCCATCAGGCATTGGGCTGTGTGAAACTCCTTGCTTCCCTCTGGGTAGCAGACTAAGCTGCTAGGGTCTCATTCCAGTCTCTCCCCAGCTTCTAGCACAGTGCCTGGCATACAGATAGAATCATTGAATAAATCAATCTCCTAAAATATGTTTGTTATAAAAGTTACGTTTCTCCTTAAATCAACAAATTACCAGGAGATTTTATTCCGCAGCAGGTAAAAAGATTTCCACAGCACATAATCTTTCCAGAGTCAACAGTAACTCTGAGCACATGTTTGAATGACTGCTCACCTCATCCAATCATTCATTCACTCAGTAATCAATGAGTTGATTTCAAAGAAGGGCCTTAGTTTCCACCTGCCAGTTAAGTGACCAAATCAAGTCACTGAGAGTCTTGTTGGGTCATAATTGCAGCCTCTGAGCAAGGCAACCTAGAACAGGAGCCTCATCTCCTTTTCCTAAATCCCCCCCCACCTCACACACTCTTTCCCTCCCCTTCACTTGCTCTGACCAAGTAAAGAGAGCTTTGGCAGACTATGCTCACACCCACCCTGTCTTTTCCTACGAGGTCTTATCTTGGGACAAAGATAAACTTTTCTCATTTATCTGGCGAGCCCTAGTCCAGAGCTGTCCAGTTACTCCATGCCTGGCATCTAGACAGCGTGCCCAGAACTATAATCTTCTATTCTCTGTTGTAGTTGCCCAGTCATTGAAATTACAACCCTCTGAGTATATGTGGGTTTTGTCTTAGGTGCCAGGTGGAAATCAAGTTGAACCATGTGTGGGAGGCTAAAACTGCCTAATAGCAGTGAATTGAGTGATCTTTCTAAATTCATTTTCTTCTTTTCATAGGAGATAATCTTTCTCAATTAGCATCATTAGATCCATAGCCAAGTATTATGTCAAATTCAATATTCATCATTGTACTCCATATATATTTGATGGTGCTTGGGATAAAAATAATTACTATCATATATGAAATTCACTATGTGCCAATTTTAAATACTTTAACACAGTAACAATTTAATTCTCAAAATGACCTCAAGAGGTAGCTACTAACAGTATTCCCATTTGACATATTAGAAAACTGAAATACAGAGAAGTAATAAACTTGCTAAAAGTCCTACAATTTGTAAATAGTGGGAGCAGGATTCATATTCAGGCATTTTGTCTGGAATCTGAATATCAGGCTACTTCTACTGTTATATATATATATATATATATATATATATATTATATATATATTGCATAAAAGAGGGGACTGTCCTATCCTTGATAATGAAAATGCCTTCAGCAACCACACCTTACACTCTGAGGCCTTGTCACATCTTTAGGGGACAGTGAAGATGTTCTGATAAACTTCTTACATGAAGGAAAATAAACATTTCATAATTTAAGGTCATAGATGCTGACACTGACACAGACAAAACACCCTTGATCTCTTCTTCCTCGTCATTCACCTATTTCAGACATATCATCTCCATCATGATTGTCCAAAAATATGTTAACATCTTCCCTCACTTCAGTCTCAGGTTGAACGTCTCATAATCTTTTCCCCTGACCTCTACTCAGAAAGGCCTTCATTGTTCAGTGTTTGATTCATGTATTCAACAAATGAAGCATGAAGACTCATGAGACATATAAGACCATTGTTCTTCTGAAGCTACAGTCTACTTGACACCTGCACATAGATGACTAATAAACATTTCAAGCTTATTATGTTAAAACTGAACTCTTGAAAACCCACCACCAGTATTCCCCTAAAACCAGGCCCACCTGCTGTCTTCCCCATTTCTGTTAATGGTTAGTCCATTCTCCCGCTGCTCCAGCCAAAAATCCTGGGATCATCCTTGATTCCATTCAATCTCTCTTATTCTACTTCTAAACCCTCAGAAAATAATACTGGCTCCATCATGAAGACATACACAGAATTTTATCACTTTTCCCCATTCTTCTAGTCCAAACCACCATGTCTCACTTGATTACTGAAATAGTCTCACTTATGCTCCCACTGTACCCCACAGCCTATTCTCAGCATTGCAGCCAGAAATATCCTTTTCTATTGTTATTTTTAGAGAGATCTGTTCTATACAAATCTGACAATGTCACTTCCCACAACCCTCCAACCTTCCCTGAGAATTTTAGTCAAAGTTCCAACTACAAGATTACTGGCATGGAGAACCAATAGATTGGCTAATTAGAAGGGGAGCATCCTATGTAATTGGTCAGAGGTACATAGTTGGCATTCTCTGGTCCTTAGTTGGAAAAAGTGATAAATAGGGAAGCTGTCAGTTATAAACCAAGTTCTAACCCATTTGGGGCTGGTTATTACAGAATGGATTAGTTAGCTTTTGGACTGTCACTGGAGATAACAAACTAACTTCCTACAAGCTACTTAGAGAAGGCCGGTTTTCTGGGTGGTTTGTAGTAGATTGTGGTTTGGTTCCCTGGGCAGGCTGCTGCAGGCTGTGAGTCAAGAGTTTTACATTTCTATATAGTCTATATACTCTCTCTCATTCCCAAGAGAATGGGCCTCTATTTCATCCCAAAACACAGCTTCTTCTAGGCCCCTCATGTAAGGTCCAACACAGCTGATTCTTCTTTGTTCTTTCTGAGATATTCCTCCTACCCTGTCTATTTGAGCAAGAGTTTTTAACACTCAAACCCACTTTGAAACCAACTTCCTAAATGTTTTTCCTTCTTTTTCTGCATTATTTCTCTATCATTTTCTTATTTACAAGTATGAATACTTATCATATGGGTTGAACGTCAATAGCAGTGACTATCTGTTCCTCAACACAGCAAGGGCCTGGGATAGTGCCACATGCAGAGTGATGTTTAGTAAATGGTGATTGATGACCCAGACTATGCCTGAGGAAGATGGAGAACAATCTTGTCACCAGTCAGAAGAGTTGCAGGCAACCTGTTTAACCACGGTGGTATTCCCTCCCCCCCCCCAGGCCCATTTCTATTTTAAATTTAGAGATTTTGTAAAGCTATTTCAGAAATGTGTACATCTGCTAGGTTTGTAAAGAGTTTCCCAGATCTGTTTGAAGAGTAGTAAAGTTATTATATACACATTTTTTACCTAGATACTTATTAAATTTTCACTTATGGTAACGATTAAACTAAAAGTCACATGGTAATAATTAGGATAATTAGGATGAAACAGACCTTCCACATACATAAGCAGGGTAAGTATAAAGTCATCCCATAATGACACTGTTCAGTACCTAGATCAATTCCTGAAACACCCCAGACCTTACAATTTTCCATGGTGAAAGCCCAATATGGCATAAGCTTATGTCCAGTTGTTACCAGACTGTAAATAAATCCGAGTCCATTAAAATAAATGGATTTTGAAAAAAAATTCTGATAGAAGACTTTGAGTCAGTCACTGCTATTTTCAAACAGCAATGTACAGACTAGTGCTCTTGAGATATCTGTCCATTTTATCTGGGTCCAAATTCCGGCTTCAAAAACAATTTCAGGAAAACTACTAATTATGAACAGTAAATATTAATTTCATAACTTCTGAACTTTACTACTCTATTTTTTTTATATTTTCTGATATCCTCCCTTGGGCAGAAAAACCATCACTTCCTTGGAACTCAGAGGACTAGAAAAGATACAAATAATAAATACCACTTTTTATTTGCAGCATGCCTTAAGGCTTATAAATCAGCTAATATATACAATGAAATCATGTGGGCCACAAATTGTGACATAATATCAAACATCTGGGTTGTTCTGTTCTGTCTCTTAAAAGTTATCTTCAGGGTGGGACAGACATGCAAATGTGTACAAACTCTACCACAAGCTCATACAATTATAAATGACTGAATTAAGTAACCAATGAGCCTATCTACCTAGTTCATACAAAATTTTTTTAGAGCCTCTGGGAATATTCAAAAATCTTTCCATCAAACTGGCATTTCCTCAAACTGCTAAACTTGGAGCTTCCATATGACCCAGCAATCCCACTCCTATGTATCTACCCAAAAGACACAAAAACACTGATTCAAAAAGATATCTGCATCCCCATGCTTATTGCTGCTTTATTCACAACTGGAAAGACATGGAAACAGCCCAAATGCCCAAAAATGGATGAATGGATGAAAAAGATGTGGTACATATACACAATGGAATATTACTCAGCAAAAAAAAAACAAAAACAAAAACAAAAAAAAAAACACATAAACACATGTCTTTTGCAGCAACATGGATGGAGCTGGGAAAGATCATGCTTAGTGAAATAAGCCAGAAAGAAAAGGAAAAATACTGGATGGTTTCTCTCATAACAGGAATATAACGGAACAGGAGAGAAAATAATGATAATGATGAATAGCTATATACCTGAGACATTTTGTAGGAGTGGAGTGGGGAATGGGATCAAAAACAGTGGGGAAGGGAAATGCACTGGACTGTGGTGATAGCACATGGGTGACGTGGTGATGGGAAGCCCAAGGGGATTGCAACTGAGATGGAAAAATGCACAGAATGATGTAAAAATAAACATTATATTAAAAAAATAATCTTTGCATGTAAATTAATGGCAATAGTGTTCCCAGAACTAAATAATGTCCTACAAATCACACCAAACAGCAACATTCTACTTTGTAATAGGAGGGGAACCTGTGATAAGTAGGCTTTCCATGTCAGCTCCCTATGCCTATTTCCTTCCCTGATAAAAAGTGAGATACTAAGTCCCAGTGAATACTGGATACTCCTCAGACTTGCCCCTTGAATCCTTCCTCCTTTCCACTTTCTAACCTCTCTTTTAAAAATCTTGAGTTGATTATTTCTATGCTGCGCTGTGAAGCTGGGGCTGGAACTCTGTAGTCTGCTCCCTTTAGCCAGTTAATCCCCTGGCTGACTTTGCCGACAGGGACATGAGAAGACTAGGAAGCTGTTCACTTCCTGTTTGCAGGAGTGTAGGCATGACCACACATCATTTCATTCCTGCAGCAGCATCTGATTCCAAGAGCATCACTTGCTTCCACCACTTCCAGAACCAGCCGTTATCACCACCTGCTCTCTCTGTTCTGAGATAGCTGTTTCTTACCTGTGTCCCCTCTTTGCTTTTCCCTAAAACCTGGCTGACAATTCTTCACATTAAGTCTTCTGTAAAAATACCTGTTGTGGTTTCTGTCTTCTGATTGGACAGACTGTTAATGTCCAGTAGAGGAAATCTTTCCGTCTGGTTTCATGTTACCAGTTCTTTAAGAACACAGGTGTCGGTCGCTTGCATCCAGAAGACCGTTGTCTGTATTGATTCGTGTTCCAAGGTCAAGGACTAATCCCCAATTGGTAGAGTCAGTATTGACTATGTCAGCAAGTAAAAGCAAATCTGTCCCTCATGTCAGTGTTGTGAAGAAAGAGACATCTGAGCCAACACAAACACGAATTAGCCTGCCATGGTTTCATGGATTCTGGAGGACATGAAATCCCTGGATCACAAAGAGCTTTCTATTCATGGCAATACTCATGGCCAGAATGGTCAGCATTTGCAGTGGATTCTCAAACTCCAATGCCCACACGGCACCATGAAGAGAACTATGTGACAGGTGCAAATGCAATGGGGTGAAATATTGGAAGGGAAAACTGTATAAAGGCAAGCCACCCCTATGCTGCAGAGAGACATTATCTCTTTTCAAGCTTATGTAGCAAAATGATAGTTCAGGATATTAAGAGAGATACTAGGAGAACTGTCTCCCAGTATTCATCTGAAGCTGGCATATAAGCATGGACTTACAGCAAGGATGACTAATTGGATCATTGAATTTCTTATGTTTCCACATCAGCAATTTAACTATCCAGAACCTAGGAAAGTTAACTCTTTGGGTCAAAAGTCTAAATTGGAGTTGTATTTATTTGGGTGAGTCTTATTTAGTACCATTATGTTTCTCTGATCTTAGATTTTTCTAAATCAGAACATTAATCTCATTTCTCATTGACATAGATGTGATTTGGAGATTAGATAGGTAGATAGACAGACAGACAATCTTATTCTGGTGTAACGACACCATCCTGTCTCTAAAATGTGAGTGTTATTCACTGTTAAGACTGGACTCTATAGAGAGGAAAGTAATATTTGCAAAGAGTTGGAAATTATTATTATTATTTTTTTTGGCAGTGGGATAAGTACTTATTTTTTTTTATTAAAAAGTTTATTTTGGGCCCTCCCTGGTGGCGCAGCGGGTTAAAGTACTGCACTGAGAAACTAAAGCCACTTCCGCACGAGTTCGATCCCCGCCTGCCCCGGAGGTGACCACATGGCGTGGCAGACCTTTCCTGACCCGCCCGCTGCTCCCCTCAGCAGTGTACTTCATCGATCTGCCTGTTCTGCTTCCCGCTCTGTCTCTGGTGAAGCCTCTCACCCTCCGCATCTCTGACCTGTACCCCAGTTCTGTATGAATAAATAAATAAATCTTTAAAAAAAAAAAAGTTTATTTTTACATCATTTTGCACATTTTTTTTTTCCATCTCAATTGTAATCCCTGCGGGTTTCCCATCACCAAATCACCCCTGTGCCACCACCATAGTCCCGTGCATTTCCCTCCCTTCTCCCCCCCCCACCCCCCGTTTTTGATCCCATTCCCCACTCCACCCCCACAGAATGTCTCTGGTATATGGTTGTCCATTATTTTTGTTATTTTCTTGCCTGGTCCATTATACTCCTGCTATGAGTGAAACCATCCGGTATTTTCCTTTCTCTTTCTGGCTTATCTCACTAAGCATGATCTTTTCCGAGTTGGAAATTATTTTATCCTTCCTTTGCATCATCTAATTCCGAGTTGGAAATTATTTTATCCTTCCTTTGCATCATCTAATTCCAACACCAGAGTCCACCTTAAAGATCTAGCTGAGGAAAAAATTACTTTCTACTCTTTTTCCTTGATATGTAAGGAAATACATCTTCTGTTTAAAGATCATTATTTTTACAATACACATTGGTTTTTATATCCTTGGGAAAAAGCAATGCCCTAGATATTAGCATACTAAGATTCTTAACCTCCTATATCAAAGTCAAATGTGAGGTCATAGCTGAGGACTGATATATATACGAAGCACTCAACCAATAGCTATTGTCCTGTCTGGACTCAAGCAAATAACAGAAACCAATTAAGACACAACTGTGTAAAACAAGGACTTTGTTATAATAATAGTGTCTTCTAGAAACTCACAGGCAGGAAGCAGCTAATTTTGGGATGCCTGTCCTGTTCTTGCCACTCTGTCTATATAATGAGGCCCACTAAGTACAGCTGCTATGTGCCATGCAGAGTGTTTGTGGTTGGATCAAGAGAGGAAACACACAGGTAAGCTTTTTTACCCTGTAAGCCCCAGAACTTACAATCTAGTGGAGAGATAAATCAGATCACCACACAGAGATATAGAACTGCCACTGCAAAAATGCTGAAAAGAGTGGGTACAAGGTGCTGAATGTACAAAAAAGAGATCTAACCAATTTAGGGAGAGCGGGAAAGGCTTTCTTGAACAAGTGGCGAATAGAGGTTCAAGTCTAAACAAGCAATAAGAAGGCATTAGGGGAAAGGGAAGAGTTTCTAGGCATGGAGCAAAGGCATCTTGGCATGAGAAAGCATGGAAGAAACCATGGCTGGGACTCCACAACTGGAACAAAGTAAGAGAAGGTAGCCTGCCCAGATCACAGTAAAAACAAGACCATCAACAGGCATTTACCTCAGCTCTACACAACTCCTAAGCTAATAACTACCAAGCCTCCTAGTCAGCAAATATGATCTTCTTTCCAATCAAACTCTCCATTGGGACAAAGGTCCATCAGTTAATGCTCACACCAAAAGAAGAAATTGGCAGTCTCCCATCACCCACCAACAACTGTATAGGAGCTAATAAATTCTTGCCATATTTCCCCTTGTTGTTTTAATTGTGGTCTAAAAGCATGTTCTTGAAATGGCCTCAAGTTTCAAAATATCTAAAGGAAAAGCAACCAACCTTGTAATACAAATATGAACCAATTAAGAACACTTTCTTTTTCCTGCTTCTGCCAGGAAATAGATTTTATATCATTATGATTCCACATTGTTTTAAACAAACAAATAAATATGACAGGAATGAGATAATATTATGTCTAAAAACAAAAACCAGAAACTCTCTGAACTGAAAAAACAGATATCCTAGATTGATTTTCAAGCAACATTTTCAACAATTTTCCCAACTTAGAATTCTTCCATATCCTGGGATTTTTATACAGCTCATCTGCAAATAATATTGGCTGGTCTACCACAGGCAACTTGACATGTCTCAGCTCTTAAGAGCAAGACACAATATGACTTACTTCCCTCAAGATTATAAGGCTACTGTGCCAGTGAGGAGGGACAAATATTTGAGTGATGACTAGAACAAAAAAGTTCCTATTACTGGTGATCTTCAAACAACTTGGTGCATAGGGCAAGCAATCTCTGTTGTAAAATCAGAATTTACGAAGTGGCTACTGCTACCACCAAAACAAGGAAGCAATATCAGTAGTTATAAGAAAATGAAAAAGAGAAGAAGGAAAAAAAGGTAGCTTTTCTTCACCTAGTGTAACTTCACATGATGATAAGTTGTTTCCTAGTATGTGGTATCATCTTCAAGGGGGGGAAAAAAAAAGAAAACCACTGTAAAACACAATACTTAGAAGTATCAACATGGTAAATCATTTAGCTATAATAATAAAGGCATTAAAGCAACAGAAGTCTAAGTAAGCTTTAGTCCTACAAACTAGGACTTTTTTTAGAAAAAATATATATGTGTATAAAACAGAAAAATTCTAATGTAAATAAAATATGTACACATTTGGGGGTGACACATGTCCAAATATCATCATCAAAGAAAAAGTAATAGATCCAAGGTTCCCCAAAGGTTAAAATACCAGCAAAAGGCTGAGCTATTTAACAAATTGAGATACACAACAAATCAAAAAGGCAAGTAACCAACCAACAGGAAAATAATGAAAGAACTAGAAAACAATTCACAGAATACAATGTCAAAGCAAAACTGGGAGGAAGGAGGGAGTTTAGTCTTAGTAGTGTCAGGGAATTGCAAAATAAAAGCCATTCACCTAGTAGTAACAAAATGTAGACTGTTATTTGCTGTTTTCAGGTGTTCTCATCCCTCAACAAGGACATCTAAATATAAACTGCATTTGCAAAGTCCAATACTGGGGATATCTCTGCTACTGCTCTGAACTTACTGACCTGATTGACTCCAAGGTCAGAGGTACTCTAACAAGCAAAGCACACCTCCCCAACCAAGGCCATGCAGGTTATGGCTATGGCGAAGGAGGCCTGATACTGCCTGGTTCTTCTTCCAGGCTCTCATCCTTTACCTAGTCACCTAGGAAGAGTTTAGTCCCCAGCTAAACTCTGAGGAAATGCTTACCTTTAAAAACAAACAAACAAAAACAAGGTAATTCTTATACAGTGGCACTTTTTATACATAGCAAAACCAGTAAAAAGATTTCCAATATAATTTCAATATAACTAAGAAAAAAGTCTCATGTACTTGTCAAAGAATAATGTTCAAAAAGCTGGAAACAGAAGAGTAATCTCAAATCAAAAGACTTATTTATTATCAAAGAATGACAAAGAGAGCAGAAAGAACACTGAAATAAGACTACAAAATCGATGTTAAAGTGGTTAATGTCCTACCAGGCTAAATAACGGTAATTTCTTTTCTAGTAGAAACAAATAATATCATTCCACTAAACTAAAGTCATTGCAGGTTGTCCAGAGTATACAAATTAACATCTGGCTTCACAGAGTTGTCCCTAATCAACCACACATAGAAAGTATCAGTTAACAGTAGTTAGTTAGACGTGCTCCATCAGGACAGCAGTTTCCCAAATACTGATTTCAGGGCACTTTCATACTCTCAGAAATAATTCAGAACTACCAAGAACTTTGGTTTACGTAAGTTATACCTACTAATACTTATAGCATTCAAAACTAGAGGAAAATTTAAACATAGTAACTCACTTGAAAACAACAAATATTAACATTTGTTTAAAAAACTGTTTTCCGATACAAAAAAATAGTAACATCAGTAGCACAGTTTTACAATTTTTTACAAATCATTGAAATTTCAAAATAATTTACTGAAGTAAACATTTTGCGACGACAGCATGAATCACCAAATAGAGTGAAAGTACTGCAGACAGCCCGAGCTGGCCACTAAAAGCTCACATATCTTTTAACCTCCCGCCCTTAGAAAATTCTACAAAATACCAGCCACACATATTTCCATTAGCTGTCATAGTGGTGACCATTACACGTTTCATGTAGTTTTTTAGAAAACTATACTGTACAGTCAAAAGGAAAAAGTAAATTATGTCCCAGAATCATGAAGCTAGTTTTGATTTCACAGACCCTAGGAAAATCTTGGCACCCCTAAACGTGCACTTTGAGAACCAGAGCTCTTGTGTGTAATTGAAAGGGCATTCATTCCTTATCCTTTTCCTAATGTCAGTTCTGATACATTTTAAAAACAAAGTTTTAATCAGAATCTAATTATTGGGGTAGCCTTGTAAAGACCATTTGACCTTTGACCCTGACTTTCCTACAGGAATATTCACAAGTTATACAAGTATACATAGAATGTATTTCACTGTAAATTCATTAGTGTTCACTGTAGTATCATTAACTTTAAGAGAAAAATTGTAAGCAAATTTCCCCATAGGGGAGTGATTCAAAAAGAGAAATCATATAATACATACATATTCATGACAAGTTGTCAAGTGAAAAAACTTGCAAAGCATTGTTTTTACTGATTTTTCTATTTAAAAACAAACTTATATGAACATGTTTAAATACAATTTTTTAATCCAAAAATACACAATTAAGTGCTAACAATGTTATCTCTGAGGAATATGACAAAATGGGATAGGGTGACACAAACTGCACAGTTTATATACTATCGGATTATTTAAATTTTTATAATGAGCATATTACCTTTGTCATTTCTTAAACTAAGAGTCATAGTTGGAACCTGGATTGAATTATCAAAAAAAATATTCGTAGAGAGCTGGTGAAAGTCAAATAAAGCATGATCTTAGCTTTTAAAATTAACTAAAAACATAATCAGAAAAACAAACAGGCACTAAATTGCAAAATACTGACCCAGGAAATGGTGGCATTCTCCACTAATAACCAGATGAGGACTGCCAGAAACTGAACTGTAGAAACCTATACAATCTAGGAAAGGCCCTGAGGAACTGTTTTCCCTGTGGTGTATAAAGACTCATTCAAGTTAACTAGGTCAGATCAATAGAAGACATGGGCACTCTCTTTATGAGAAGCCCCACAAAGCATTCCAAACATTAGCCATAACTGGTGCCCTGCTGGGCACTTATGGCAGTAACTATAAGGAATAGAATTTCAATGTAGAGTCCAGTCTCTGTACATTCTGAACATCTGTCTTCTTTATTAAGCCATTTATTAGCATTTACTGATTTCTCTCCTCTACCAATTTTGAGGAAGAAACAATCATGTATTCCCTATGCCATTCCCAAGAAGCCTCCAGCTTTGCTTTCACGTGATAGGTTTGAAGCAAGGCTGCATTTTGAAACTCGGTCCACCCCCAACTTAGTTAAGTGGTTTCTCCTCTCACAGTGACCATCCAGTGCATTTCAACCTAGTGGAGCAGGCCGTAAATAAGGAACCTTCAAATGCTGGTTTGAAGTCTGTGCTGACAGGTTAAAACATTATCAGAAGGAAAATGCCCTATCCTGCTCATCATTTGAGCTTCCCCTCAACCTTCTCCCTTTCCCCATAAGCTTCCCCACCACCTAACACTGCCATTTTCGTCGTCTCTTTCAGAAATTAAATGTCTGACTTACTAATGGAAAAAAAAAGCATTAACAGCAAATACAATCATTAAGCTTTTAAATATGTTTTAAAAAATAGTTTCCAATGTAGTATTTGGAGACACGAAACAAGGTACAAAATGGGACGTACAGAATGATCTTAACCCTGCTATCTTAAAAAGTCATAGAAACAATTTGTCTAACTGGATGGCAGATAATCTTAAGGCATTATTAATTTAAAAATTTTAAAGTTTTATCTTCTAGTTATACTTTCTCAATACATAGTCTGAACATGAACACTAGCAAAATCACAGGTGGGGGGGTAATGTTGAGGAAGAATGAATGAGGTGGGGATGAAAAAAGATTGGACATGGACTAACAAAGTTTTGAGGCTGTTTTATGGTTAGGAAGTGAGGTATCGTCATGTTACTGTCTACACTTTTACACATTTATAATCTTTGATTATAAATTTTAGTTTAAAAACAAAAAGAAGAGAACCCCATCAATTTTAAACAAAAGAACACTCAGAAAACTGAGGAACAAGTTAAAATGCTTTTATACAGCAAAAGAAAAAAGATTAGAAGGACAATCTACTGAATAGGAAAATATACTCACACACTGTATAACTGATAAAAGATTAAGAACATACACACATGCACATATATATGTAAAACACAATTCAACAACAAAAAAAATCCAATTAATAAATAGGCAGCATATATGAACATACTGTTCACCAGAGAGGTTATCCAATGGATATATGAAAAAAATGTTCATCATTTCTAATAAGCAAGATGGAGGTTAAAACCACAATGAGATCATTTCACACCTGTGAAAAGGACAAGATTTTTAAAAGATCTTCAACAAGAATTTGGAGAAAATTTGGAGAAAGAGGAACCCTTAATTATACTGTTGATAGGGATGTAAGCTGGTACAACTATTTGGGCATCAATCTTGATTTATCTTAAAAATCTACAATATTGTTGGGCCCTCCCTGGTGGCGCAGCGGGTTAAAGCACTGCACTAACAAGCTTAAGCCACTTCCGCATGAGTTCGATCCCCTCCTGCCCCCGGAGGAGATCCACATGATGTGCTGGCAGACCTCTCCTGACCTACCCGCTGCTCCCCTCAGCAGTGTGCTTCGTTGATCTGCCTGTTCTGTACCCCACTCTGTCTCTGGTGAACCCTCTCACCCACCACATCTCTGGCCTGTACCCCAGTTCTGTATGAATAAATAAATCTTTAAAAAAATCTACAATATTGTAAAGCATAGTAATGCCACTCTTAAACATCTACCCAAAGAAAAGAAACCACCAACACAAAAATCTGTTTGTCCCATGATGTTCACAACAGAACCACTTATAATAGCTAAGACATAGGAGCAGCCTAAATGTGTCCATCCACAGATGACTGGCTCAAGCAGAGGTGTCCACAACTGGAGTACTATTCAGCCATACCAAGAATCAAACAGCAATTTCCAACAAAATAAAGGGAGTTTTAATTATGTGTAGTAAAGCAAGTTAAAACAATACAAACAACTACTGAACATTTTCATAGCAGGCAACTTGAAAACAAAGTTTTCAAGAACCAGTGGCCATCAATAATGTAAAAGCTCCAAGGCTAAGGGAGGAGGTGGAAATTAAGGATGGGAGTGAAGGGAAACATCTGAATCTGTCTGGAATACTGATTTAGCTAAGCACCATACTGTTTACTTTCTAGTTTCCTATTGTGTTCTGACATTTGGTGTAGCAAATGAAAAACTTCTTATTCTTTCAGAATGAGCTTTAAAACCAACCTAACACATTTGTGAAGGAATCCCATTTAACTTCTGGTTAAGGTAACGTTGAATCTATTGATAAATCTGGGACCAATGGTAATTTCATAAAACAAAGCAAAAACTGAGGAATATAATGATTACATTCAGTTAAATCTAGATTAAAATTACTGACTACTGCTCTTTACATTCTAAATTCTTTGAAGTGATCTATTTTAAAAAGAACTGAAGAATTACAACAGTAGAGGAATACAAGATATAGAATGGTATTGGGAATACCAATGGTTTTGAGAAAGTCCTCCTAAGTTCCTAATATTCTCAAACTGTGGTCCCTCAGACAAACCTCATCAGCATCGCCTGGAAACTTGTAAGAAATGCAAATTCTCAGGTAACATCCCAATCCTCTTTAATTATAACCTTTGGAGATAGGGTCCTGCAATAAGGGTTTTAACAAACCCTCTGATGATTCTGATATCCACTGAAGTTTGAGAAACACTGTAAAGCTGATCAGGCTGACAAAATGTGAGGGGAGTCTCATTCAACCCAGCCCCCGACACAACTGAAGGGGTAATTTCATGATAGACTCAGCTCAGAAACAACAAATGTCAAAAAACTGGAGGCCTAACCTTATCCACATCCAAAACCAAGTGGTTGTTGGGGGTGGGAGATAACCTAGGAGAGAAGAACACCATCGGCAGTAAATTCCTTTGTGCTTTGGCAAAGAGATGGGAGTGATGATGGACCAAGAGCCTTCATTTTCCTGCCCATTCCCATCCTTTTGTTATAAAGAGTCTCCCTTAACAAGTTCCCTTTCCTAAGTTAAAGTAACAGGCTGTTGGAGAAAAGAAGTTTTATACAAATGTGAGAAAATCCATACCAACCATTAATATATTAATCAAATTAAACTCTTCCTTACGTAAAAAGTGACCTTTTAATTAAGGACGGCAAATAGCAGTAGAAATAACTACTCAGCTGAACATAGAACTGACAATGTAGACAATAGAAATAAATCAAAGAACAGAAAATTCTAAGTGGTGTACTCAGAAAGGATAAGGCCACTACATCTATGAAAAAGTAATAAGAACAAAAATTTAAGAACACAACAAGATGACAAAGACAAAACATAAAAATCCAATGACAGAGAATCAAGTCACAAAGGCCCATATTCACTTGGCAAGAGTTCCAGAAAAATGAAATGATAAAATGGCAAGAACATGACTAAACATATCATTTTAGTAATTGCTCTTAGTCCAAAAAAGTACAATTCCTCAGAAGGAAAGGACTATGAGGAAAAGAGAATCAGATTAGAAATCTGCAATCTGACTTTAGTGTACAATCACATTATAGTTTCAAAATTGTGAAAGGAATGATACTGAACCTAATACTCAATACTCAACTTAAAAATGGAGGATTCAACACAACCCAAATGCCCAAAAGTAGATGACTGGATTAAAAAGATGTGGTATATACACGCAATGGAATATTACTCACAAGCCAAAAAAAATGCCTTTTGCAGCAATATGGATAGAGTTGGAAAAGAGCATGCTTAGTGAAGTAAGCCAGAAAGAAAAGGAAAACTACCAGATGGTTTCACTCATGGCAAGAGTATAAAGGACCAGACGAGAAAATAACAATACTAATGAACAACTATATACCAGGGACATTTTACAGGGGTGGAGTGGGGAATGGAATCAAAAACGGTGGGAGGTGGGAAATGCACTGGACTAAGGTGATGGCACATAGGTGATTTGGTGATGGGAAGTCCACAGGGATTACAACTGAGATGGAAAAGGGCACAAAATGATGTAAATGACTGTATTATTTTTAAAAAATGGAGGATTCAACATTTGATTACTTGATGATAATCTGCAGTAAACCAAAAAATTAGTCCTAGATACAAGAAAAGTAGTCAGAAGTAAACTGTAAAAAAGTTGCCTATACAACAATGTATAATGTTAAAACCCAAACACATACAGTAAGAGAACAGAGATTAATCTGAAACAAACCCCCACAATTATATAAGAAGTACAGGTTGAGAAGTGAATACTAAAGTTATTGACTTAGTTAAAAGTTGGGTGGTGACAGGGCTACTTATTGAACACAGAGGGAAAGAGTCCCCACATTAAAGGAAAGCAGCAACAGATTTCATTATTTCCAAAGCACTCCAGGGGGAAAAAAGACAAAAATAACAATGAAGTCAATAATATCAACAATGAAAAAGCACAATATATAAAAAAAAATACAAAACAAGCTGGCAACAATTGTCCAACTATTTCAACAACTCAATTAATATGAAGGGATTAGATTTCTCAAAAAAATCTCATACTGAAACCCCAAAAGGCTGTTTTGACAACCTTAACTAGGGAAAACAGAGACTGTAGAAAGTATTGAGGACAAAAAGGCATACTTCATTTACAAAAGGCACAATTTACCAAGTCATATTACACTGTAGAAAGAGAATGATTAGATGAACAAAAAGACAGGAATGTAGAGATGAACAATTAACAAGTAGAAACTACTATTAAGGTTACACCTTACATGCCTGAAAATTTGGGGTGTACTTCAGTAATTCCTAGGTGAAATATAAGGGCAATTAAATTGAAAATTACCCACTAGACATAAGCAATAGTCACCACAGCTAAAGAATGTCCAACATAGTTCAAGGTAGTCATAAAGGAACATTTTCATTCTTCAATACATTTATTAGAAAACAAGAAAGACTGAAATAAATATTTCCACAAAACAGCTTAAGGCAATGACTGTCAACATCCCTGGAGACAGTATTTGTGAAAGTGGCCCAGGAGTCTGTGAACTCATTTATGTATTTAAATGAATTTGCATGGTAACCAGTACAACTGCAACGTCACATTTTAGATTATCAGTGCAGTGTGTAACATCCTTTACTTCATCCTTATGAGATGAATTGGGTTAGGTAGGAGTCATACTTTCAGTGATATAAAAAGTGAACTGAGTTCCCCAAAGTCAGGCAATGCTTTATCCACTTGTACATATTTAGCCCATGCACAATGGTGGCACATGAACAAGCACACAATAGTATTTTATGAACTGAATCAATTCACAAACTGGAATGGATGATTTTCCAAAATATGGGGCTTGTTGAGGGAATAGAGTAAAACAGAACAAAAAGGCCAGTATTGGGAAACACTGACTGAAACATGCAGTTAACATGACATCTCAGTCTGTGATGCCATAGTGCTATACGCCAAGCTTTCTAGAATTCTGGATAGGATCTTACATGGAGGAACAAGAGATCTTTCTTGAGAGCTATCACTTTGCCTTGCCTTTTTTCTTCTTGCAGGCAAGATGAATTTCAGTTATAACATTTTCAGATAAAATTAATTTTTCAATTGTAACAAATTTTTAAAAACTTTGCCTCTCTTAGCTGTATGTCAAAAGGATAGACCTCTAGCTCTTGGCTAGGCACAAGTGACTAGACTATAAGATCAAAATCTATGGCATTACAGCAAACTGGTTTTAGTAGCTTTTATTTATTTAAAGCATTTTAAAAGGGTTCAATTACTCTCTTCATAGGATAAGCTCTGATTAAACCATAAAATTGAGGTAATATTACTTTACAAATTACTATTTCTGCTATAAAAATTAGTTAAACCTCATCAAGCACTAAACATACTTTTCCACAGGGAAATAAGAAAGGTCCAATTCTGAGTCATTAAAAAAAAAAAAAACACCACCACAAAACCCTCTTCAGTTGAATCTAAATATAGACAGAGGTGGTGTCTATACTAGCATTTTAAATATTTGCTATTTGAGCTTTCTAAAGTAGTGCCAATAAGTAAGTTTTAACATATCTTTTTAAATCAACAGGAAATTTAAATTTCAAAGCCTTCTGATTATATTAATAATTTTATCTGGTTTACTTGTAAAATATTTTCCCTTGCTAGTTAAAGATGACTTCCATCTCATAAAACAGAATGGTTTTATTTCTCTCTCCAACCTACAGCAATGCTCAGATGCATTTAACATTTGTAAAACTTTTCTCTTTATGACTACACCAGTTGTATTCAGTACTGCTAAGAGCAGACTTCCTTACAAAACAGGAGTATATATAAATACAAATAAAAAGCAGAATTCTGCCTGTAAATATGAATAATCCCAACAATACAGACACAATCATAAAAATCAGCTATGTATTTATTTGCATAGATTCAAAGAAACACTTAAAAATTCAACATAATATTCCATGAGATTTACAATTTAATTCTAATCCAATTTTTTATAAAAAAGGCTTTTCTTTACTAATTTGAGAATGTTACTATTTCACATGCCTCAATTATCAGATACCTACACATTCTCAGTTTTCACACAATTAGCATCAAGTCCAAAAAAGTCTTTTTTGATGATGTACCGAACACACTGCAAAATCACATTTCTTTCATGTCGAATGTCTGGAGCTAAAAGCTAAAAAAAACAATAAATAAGAAGATTAGTTTGTAAATAAAATATATAATATAAAATATATTCTAAAATATTGCATGCCTTCCCCACACAAAGAACACAGAACAAAGATGTTTATTATATAAACTAATTACTTTTTTAAAGATTAGATATTTAGTTATGCATACAGAACTGGGGTATAGGCCAGAGGTGCAGGGTGTGAGAGGATTCACCAGAGACAGAGTGGGGAGCAGAACAGGCAGATCAACGAAGTACACTGCTGAGGGAAACGGGGGAGGGACAGGTGAGGTCTGCTGCGCCATGTTGGTCAGCTCCCTGGTCTGGGATTGAACTCATGCTGCAGTGGCTGAGCTTTACCCTATTACCCCACCAGGTAAGGCCCTAAAATAATCACCTTTTTTTTTGAAAAACAATACAAGAACACTTCCTTTTGACATACACCAAGATTATATAGCTTTCCAAACACAAATGCACACAATTGGGGTCCTCTCTAATAAAATCTAAGAGGGAAAATAAGTTTAAGGGAAAATAGTTTTAAAAATCTATAATTCTTTATTGTAAAAATTATGTCAAATTCCAAATCCAAATCTATAATGATATATGGTAAATACAAAATAAGTAAAACTAGCAGTTAAAAAAACCCAACTTTCCGGGCCCTCCCTGGTGGCGCAGCGGGTTAAAGCACTGCACTGAGAATCTAAAGCCACTTCCGCATGAGTTCGATTCCCGCCTGCCCCGGAAGTGACCACATGGTGTGGCTGACCTCTCCTGACCCACCCGCTGCTCCCCTCAGCAGTGTACTTCCTCGATCTGCCTGTTCTGCTCCCTACTCTGTCTCTGGTGAAGCCTCTCACCTCCCCTGAGCCTCTGGCCTGTACCCCAGTTCTGTATGCACAAATAAATAAATCTTTAAAAAAAAAAAAAAAAAACTTTCCAGGACTTTTGCAACTTCTCATCTTGTTGTTTACTGTAATTGAAAGAAAGACAAAAATTTCTGGTATTTACAGTAAGTACAAGGAATCACATGTGACTCACTGAAAAAGGATATAAAGTGACTACTCAGTTTATTTCTCGATGTTATTGATGTTTGGAAACACCAGACATGCTCTATGGAAAAATGATTTAATTTACTACTTACAAGATGAACATTTTAAAAATTCATTTACTTTATATAGCACAGAAATTTATAAAAGAGAGCATATTGCAGATCAATTTTAATAAAAAGTAACTATCACAGACTGTAGCCACAGAATACTTTAGCTACAGCACAACCTTAACTGACAAGGCAAAAACAGTCTTTTCACGGACTATCAATAGATATTTTTGTGACTCCACTAAGAAACTGGAATGTTTCTATCACTCTTAGAATATAAATCTTTAATCTTTAAAGTTTTATTTCCATTACTTAGAGTCAAAAGATGAACCGCTTCCTCTTCATAACTTTAAGAAAATATTTTTAGTACACTGCATTGAAAACAAAGGCAATAATGCACAAAATAAACACCTTTTTTTCTACCTTCAGTTTCCCACTATATCTGTGCTTACAATAAAAATGTAAAAAAAAAAAGTTAAGTACACCTCAATATGCATTTCTTTACCAACCAGTTAAATCTAGATTTGCTTATTTTAATTAGTTTTTAAAATGCAATTACTCCACATTTACTGTGCTTCAGTTAGTTACATATGCCAGGTACAACTGAAGGATTAAGAAACACAGATGAGTCTTCAAGGTGCATAACATATGTCTCTAGGTTACCTTAAAACACTCATGCATTTGCAAATGCGGTAGCTCTATCTTTATGACAGGAGAAAAACAAAGATGAGAAGGTAAAGAATAATCACTTACCATTTCCAGGAGATATGGATGGTGTGTTCTTGGCTCAAATAATGTTTGATAGTTGTTATAATCTTTTTTCCTCTTACAATTTGTCTGTTTAAAACTTTTCTTTCGGCTCTCATTCTTGGCTTCGGAGAAATTCCTAACCGTCACTTTAACATCTTGACTTGGTATCTCAGGAGTGCTGCTATGAAGAACCCGGTCTTCTGCCAGAACATCTGCTTCAGTCTTGACAGGAGCTTCTAAATGTGATTAAGCAAACACACATGCTGCACATGAAGGTAAAGCTTCCAAAATAACACAAAAAGTCTTGATAATCTTCCCCCTCCTTCCCATCTAATACTAACTACTTACTAATTAAAATTAGGCATGTAGGCATGTAAAATGTATAATACCTTTCAAGTTGAGAGCCATAACTGCCAAGAACTGAGAAGATTATCACAAAAAAACTACTCTATGAATGAACTAATGCTAGATGGAAATTTGGATCTGCATAAAGGAATAAAAAATACCAGGAACAGTAACATGTAAATAAAAACAAAAACGCTTTTCCTCTCATTTGAATTTTTAGGCTAATGTAGCTAAGGTTTTTAACATCTATAGAAATAAAATCAATAGTGACAATGACACAAGGAAGGAAATAGAAAAATGTGAGTATCATGTCATAATCTTAAATTATATGAAATGATATATTATTCAAAAGTATCATTTAAAAATATATCCTAATAAGTTATGTATTATGAACTCTAGACCAACTCCTAAGAAGTACCACCTAATAAACCAATCTTGGCATTAAAAAAGTAACAACCCACAAATAACAGGATTAATTCAAAGGCAGGAAAAGAACAAAACAGAAAAACAAATGAAGCACATATAAACAAACTGTGTCATATGTAAACAGTTTAAACACCCCAATTATCTGAAAGCTGAGTGGTCAGATGGGGGGGGCAATAAACAACAAGGCCAACTACATGATTTCTGTAAGAAACCAAACTTAACTGTGGGCCATCCTTGTTTTGCACAATTTAAAGTGAGATTAAATTTCAGTTACTAAAGAATGAAGCAGAATGAGTACTGAAAGTCACAGGATAAAAGAGAAAGGATGGAAGAAGACAATAATGCATACAACAGCTATAAAGCTGGAGTGGCTACAATATCAGAAATAGAATATTTCAGAACAGGAATTATCACCAGAAACAGTTTTATAATGAGAAAGATCAATTCATCAAAAAGATAAAACAGTTAACACCTACACACAGAATTTCTATATATATGCAGCAAAAACTCAGAGAACTGAAAAGAAAAACGACAAATCCATTATTAAGGTTGGAGACCTGAACACTCTACTCTCAGTAATTAAAGAACTAGATAGAAAATGAGCAGGGATCCAGAAGACCTAGTATTCAACTGAAAGGGCTCAATCCAATATATGTTCTTGACAACTTCACATGAATATTTACCTTGTGCTGGTCTATAAAGCAAACCTCAGTAACGTAAAAAATCTGAAAGCACAGAGTATGTTCCCTGGTCATAACAGAATCAAAAGTAAAATCAGTAACAGAAAACTAGCCAGAAAACCTCCAAATATTTGGAAACTAAACAACATACTTCTAAATAATATATGAGTTTAATTAAAGAACAAATCACAATAAAAACTAGAAAAGATTTTAAAATAAAAATGAAAACACCGAGTATTTATATCTGTGAGATGTAGTTAAAAGTAATGCATGAAAGTAAATGTATAGAACTTGAATGCTTAGCAGAAATGAAAAGAAGTCTAAAATCAGTCACCCAAGTTCCAACTGCAACAGGAAAGAAATAAGATTAAAACTCAGTGCAGAGAAATAATAATAGGTGACAAAAAAATAATCAACAAGGCAGAAGTTGGCTATATGAAAGATTAATAAAATTAACACAAAGCATAACAGAGCAAGAAAAAAAGTAACAGAATACTAATTAACAATATGAGGAGAAACTGTAAACAATTTTATCAGATGTCAAAAAAACTTAGGTGAAGATCTATAAAAAAACAAAAATTACCAAAAGTGACTTTAAAAAAGCAAATCTGAGTAACCGTAAATTAAGGAAATTTAATTAATTGTTTAAAATTCACAAAGAAAATACCAAGTGCACATAGTTTAACTTTTGAATTCTACAAACAAGAAAAATGATAGCAGTTCTATCCAAATCCTTTAAAAAGAAAAGAGATCCTGCTCAAACCAAATTCAGACCAATACCCCTCATGAACATGGACGCAAAAATCTTTAGAAACAGGTAATATATAACATGACCAAGATTTTATCTGAGAAATACAAGGTTGATTTGACATTTGAAAATCAATGTATTTCACCATTTAGTATTATAAAGACCATAGATTAGCTGACAATTCTCATGTTTTGAAACAGGAGTTTCCTCTGCCCAGCCCCAAAAGTTATTTTATATTTTGATTACCATAAATTATAGGCTGGTGTAACATAAAAAATTCTATTCTAAAAGATGAGAAACTAGGTTCAGCTGGCTAAACAAGAACATAGGGAATCTAATCAGATGCTTCAAAACCCTCAATACTCCAGCATTATAAAGGATTTGAATATGGAAATTACATTTGAAAAGAAGTAGATGTTAAGTTTTAGAAGCACAGTTCTGGACTCAAACTGTTAGGTTCAAGATCTAGTTCCATCATTTACTGGCCAAAGCACACACACACTTCCAAATACTCAAAAAATTCACATACAAACCCAAGCTACCAAACTAACCCATTTGGACATAATACTCGGTGAAATTTTCTTTCCATGTGTAATGATTCTGACAGCTGCAGAACGCAGGATAGCCTTTCTTTTTGCTTATCCTTCTCAAGGGACCCCTTCCTTGTTAAAACTTTCTGGAAATATACTACTCAGCCTTAAGATCCTCTATAAACATTATGTTAATTCCTAAACTGAGATAGATCTTAACTGTGAAGACACAGCTGTTAAATTCTGTATAAAAAAAAAAATAAAATAAAAAAACCTCAAGCTGCTCCTCTCCATTTAGAATCCACAGAGCAATCTTGCTGATGCCATTTCATGGTTCAGAGAATGACTACTAGATTTCCTTGGTTTATTTATTCTAAGGTCCCTGTGTACCCATATCCAAAATTAACACTGAAGGCTTGTGTTAGTGACCTGGATGGTTTATTAAAGCTGAATTCAAACTAAATAAACAATTCTTAAGGCTTAAGAATGTAAAGCAAGAGTTATTTCCTTAAGGTAGGACAATTAAAAATAGATTCACACAAAATCAAATATATCTTTTAAGAGATAATATTGTCTGCTATCTTGAAGAAAAGGGGATGCATTTCTATTCAGGAAAATTAAAAGTGCCAGGCAGAAAAAGAATAAAACGGAAGACAATATAGTTGGCTTCCTTAGATTTTTCAGTCCCTAAACCTCAGTTTTACATGAATTCTGCGACATACTAGCTTTTCAAACTTAACCTCTCCTCGAATAAGGTTACATTAAATACAAGGGTAGGATATCTGTGATCCCTTTCAGTTTTATTTCTTCCTTCTAATTCAAAAATGGTGACAGTCTCAAAATGAAGACACAAATATAAACACAATTTATCTTGAGGAGAGAGAAGATAGTAAATACAGCTTGATTTTATGGGATTCAGTAATCTGGTAATAGCTTTCTTTGCTATCACCTGTCATAAATAGAACTGATAAGCAGGAAATGTAATATGTCTTTAAAGATAACTCCATCTTCATTTCAGTGTTTTAGAAACAAGAGTAAGGAAATAAATACTGTTTTTCTTAAAATTAAAAAAATTTAAGAAGTAACCATCTATTATGAAATAATCTGAAAATCCAAAGTAGTTTATATTTCAAACTTCAGGTTTTAATAAGCGCTCATTGAAAACTACAGCTCATTAAAAAAGAAAAACATTGGGGCCCTCCCTGGTGGCACAGCGGGTTAAAGCACTGCACTGAGAAGCTAAAGCCACTTCTTCATGAGTTCGATTCCGCCCACCCGGGAGGTGACCACATGGTGTGGCAGACCTCTCCTGACCCACCCGCTGCTCCCCTCAGCAGTGTACTTCGTCGATCTGCCTGTTCTGCTCCCCACTCTGTCTCTGGTGAAGTCTCTCACCACCCCTGAGCCTCTAGCCTGTACCCCGGTTCTGTATGTACAAATAAATAAATCTTAAAAAAAAAAACAAAAAAACATTGTATTTCATATAAAAGCTCAATTCTTCCTTCTTCACCATCTTCCAACTACACAAACATTAATCACCTGTAGCTCAGTCAACAAGAAGAGTGATGTAATCTTTATCCAACTACATTCAAACCTTTCCTTTATTCTACATAGACACCTTTAAACCCTGTATCCTTACTTTTTGAATAGCTCCTACTGTGATTATACACCTTTTTTTTAATAATGATTTTTTAAAATTCCTTTTCTTGTGATTATAACAACTTGTCCTGAAATTTCTCACGGTTCGTAAAATATAAATAAAATCACCACATGAAGCCAGGTTTCTACTACATGAGTTTATGTTTGCTAGACATATGCAGAATTAGTAAATATGAACCTTGGGTTAAGAATTGCCACAGTGCCACAGATTAACACACAAGTCACTGTTCTTTCAGGCAATCCTGTAAGTGAAACTAGAGATTAAGCTGGTTTATCATCATCATCTTTAAAAATAAGACATGAATCCTGAAATTGCTCACTTTCGGACCTGAAAAGATTCCGTTTCTTCCAACCTTTAAAACGCACATGCTAATGCAATCACAAGTACAGGGTCACTGTGTTCTCCATCCAAGATAATTTTTGTAAATGTGTTCTAGAAAAAAATAATGCTCTATATTAAAGGAATTCTATCATCTTTTGTTGTAATAACAATCCCTCTCGACCTACTGAAGTTGCAAACAAACATGTTAAAATAATTCTCTTGACAGCAGAGAGAAGAAATTAGCTTTCTTTGCTGTTTTACTTACAGTATTCTTTGACCCATAGCAGGTATTATTTATTAACCTTCCTATTCGTTCACTGTATTAATGTTTTGCCTTTTTCTCAACAGTAGCAAAATATTTCTTTCATTTCCCCAGGCTCCCTATTCCACATGTTAACTTTACTTCTGAATCAAATGAGAAAAGAATTTGGATATCAAATAAAGAATATACATGTCATACCTAGCCCCTCTGATACACACACATGAATGGATGGTACTGATTGGTAAATATCAAAGGTAAAGAGCAACAAAACAGAACTAGCCTACATGCAATCACTGAGGTAGTCATGACTTACCTTCCGGCTCACTGTCTGACCCTGAGAGGCTACCATAGCTGCTCATTAGTGAACACAGAGCTGGTGTCACTTCCTTGGGTATAACAGCACTTTGTGGTTTCTCCTCTTTATCAGACTCTGAAGTAGAAAGGGAAAGACAAACAAAGAATTAAACAGTACATACACTAAAAACATCTACCACCACATAAAAAACCAAGAGTTCCTCACTTCACCTCATATTTAAGTGAAAATAAGTTAATTTCTGGTCATTTCCTTAAGAAAAAAAATTTTCAGGAAACCCAGAAAATTCCTTAGTTTAAAATCTTCTTGATCAGAGAAGCTATCTGCCTTAAAGAGAATTCAGAGGGGCAAATGGAAGCCATACAGAGCTCAGTTACTCACTATGCTTCATAGTTTCAGAATTTTAAATTCATCTCTTTTGATATTAATGAATTTTATTTATGCTATTAACTTTATTATAACGGCAAGACCAGAAATTAATGCTACTAGATTAGTATCACTGACTGTAGCAATTAAATTTAGGAGTTTAAAAAATATCCACACCTTGATGGCACATGGGTGACTTGGTGATGGGAAACCTACAGGGATTACAATTGAGATGAAAAAATATACATACATACATACATATATATATATATATATGCAAAATGATATAAAAATAAACTATTATTAAAAAAATGCTCAAAGTAAAAGAAAAGAAATCCACCCATTTTTTGTTGTTTTTAAGACCTTTTTTGAGAACACAAATAACAATAAAAGCCATTCTGCTGGTAAGTTTTAGTCCAAGAGTTACATTAAAATGAAATCTATACAGTTTTTGAGTTAAAAGTCTAAGAAACTTAAGTAATTACATGAAGCATGAGATATTTAGCAATTACTAGAGAGCCTGCCAAAGGTAAAGAATTTGAGCAGAGCCCAGCAAACTTAGTTGTAGCCTAAAGATATCACTTATTACTTTATTTTTAGCAGCTATGAAAAATGCATTAAGACTATTCTTAACAAACAAATAAAAATAGAGCCTAATTGGAAAATGAAGACAAAAATAACTTTCCTATGTTATGAACCAACTCAACCCCCAAACAATATGAAATGTGTCAAGAAAGCATTTAATGTTCACCAAATCAGTCTAGAGAAAATAAAAACACTAGTATGAAATTCACTAGTAAATAAACTTATGTAAATGTGAAGCTACCACCTTCTGGTAGAAGAAGTTAAATGTTCTTTGCTCTACTCATCCATACCACCCAGCACCAAACCCTCCCAAAACTACTACTGTTAATTTTTAGCTGATTTTTTAAAATCTGTTCTCTTGTATTAATAAAGGAAAAGTTGTTTTATATACCTCAGCTGCTAGTGAATTAAACAGAAATCTACAGGAAAGTATGCACACTGTTTATTCCCTTGTCTGAATAAATTATAGTATTATAATTATAGTATTTTCTTCCAAGATCCAGAAAGGTGTCAAACAGCATCTAGAATGCTGACTAGTTCACTAGAATGTTCTGCAAAAAGTATGAGCTCATTTAATCTTATGCAGTATCACTTTCACTATTAATTTCAATGAAACCAAATTCAGAGAATTTGAGTAACTTTTCTTTCAAATAACAAAACAAAACAATTCTTAACTAGTATGGCAGGGCATCTCCTACTGATTATATATATAAAGCCATACAAAGCCCTCATTTTAAAATGAAGTCATCCTACTGAATATGCTCCTTCACAGCAAAACTCTAACTACTTGATCTAATTCTTACAACTGTGTAGGCCTACTCCAGAATCTACTCCAATCCCTTTCAGAACCACAGACCAAGTTTTCTTTCCAAGTTTATCTGATTCCCCTGCATTGCCAAACCTCAACGTAATTTCTTCATTCTCATCTTATTTAACTTAGTGACAATATTTGACAACAATGATGTTCTGCTTTTAAAAACATTTTCTTCACTTTACTTTCCTTATCCAGTCTACCCATCAATTCTCAATGACCAACTTTTAAAGTTCAAGAGTGCTCCCTTTCCAACCCACACCTGCCTTTCTCTGTGTCTCCTCTTCCTAAACCTTATCTCAAATCTTAAAAGTATATAGATGCGGTCTTCTATTTTCCCTAAATTCCAGAATAATCTTACTGCCCATTCAACACCTCCAATTAGGTATCAAAGAGGTATCTTAAAGGTTAACATATTCAAAAGCAAGTTTTTAATTGTTACTCCAAAAACGTCTCCATTTCAGCAAATGCCAAATCTACCTTCTAAATGGTGAGGGCAAAACCTAGCAAATCATACTTTACTCTTGTTTCTCTCACATACTGCATCCAAACTATCAAAAAAGCTGTCTATCCACAGACATACCCCTGCCCATTATTTCCACTACAACCCTGTATGCCAAATCAACATTTCTTCCTTACCTACACAGCTATAAGAGTCTCCTAAAGATATCCCTGATATCACCCACTTCTTTTAGTAAGAACTATCACAGAATCTTGGACAGCTCTTAAAACCACCATACGCAATAAATATTTGGGGGATTTCTTTTTTACCCTAAAATATTACTATTAATTTTACCATTCATCAATAGATTTTATCTAAGTAATTATTTCTGTGGTATTCTAGTGGCAAGTTTCTATTTCTCTCATTTCTCCTACATTTACTAATTAGAATTCTTCTGTAAGAAAAGATTTGCTCCTGTTAAATGATACTTATTAAAAATATATATATTTCTATTATACCGATGACTAAAATTTGGTCATTATCCACTGGTTCTGACTCAAAGATTCCAAAAGATTTCCATTTCCTAAATACTGACTGTGTTAAAGGTGTCCTTTGCCATGTTAATTAAGGTAACTTTTGTAAAACATGAGAGGAAGGTAGGCTGTATGCCAGGGACCTGGCCTAGTGAAATGAGGTTTGGAACTTCCAGTCCTATCTCCTGACCTTACCAGAGGGGAAAAGAAGTGGAGTGTTTAGGTCAATTCCCAATGGCCAATAAGTTAACTGGTCAAGCCTATGTAATGAAGTCTCCATACGAATCCCCAAAAGGAGGGACTTTAGAGATATTCTGAGTAACTGAACACCAGTGGTCAATGAAAGTTTGGGGAAGATACGGTCAATGCCATGCCTGGAGAAGACATACAAGTTCCACAACTTTTCCCCACACTTTGCCCTGTGCATCTCTTTCATCTAGCTGTTGATTCATACCCTTTAGTATCCTTTGTAATAAGTGGGTAATTTAGTAAGTAAACGGGTTTCCTGAGTCCTACATGCAGCTCTAGCAAATGAACTGAACCTGTGGAAGGTGCTTGGGAACCTCTGATTTATAGACAGTTGGTTAGAACAGAAGCAAAATTAATAATTATTCTGAGTTTACAAAGGGCACAAGAAGTCTAGAAAAGGAATTGTGGAGACCTCTGACGTATTGTCAGTTAGTCAGAAGCACAGACTTGCAGTCAGTGTGTGAAGTGAAGGATAGTCCTAAGACTGAGTCCTTAACTTATGGAATCTGATGCTATCTTCAGGTAGGTAGTGTGAGAATGGAGCTGAACTCTTAAAATTCCTACTGGTACCCAGGACTTGGCTGTGAGAATCTCCACATACCCACTAAAATTAATCTTAGGACATACTAACAATGTAGTCCCTCCTCTCCTATATTCCTTGATAGCAGTACAGAGTTGTGGATATTTATTCTTTGGGTTATGATCTATTATTTATAGGGTGGCTCAAACTGTTGCAACTTTGGTTATTAGGAGCACTTTCAGTTGGTTCCTAGATCCTTCTGACATGAAACCACCCTGACTTTGTGGATCACTTTCTTACTTCCTGTCCCAGCCATATAATCAACCATTTCTTCAAAATGTCACGGTTACTTTAATTGGAGAACAGTACAACCAACAATCTAGGAGCTTGTATACTTCCTATTAGCAGTATTACATAGTTCATTATATTTCACTGCCACCCTAAGAGTAAGAGGAGTTCACACAAATAAACGAATCTCCTATTTTGTTTCCCCTGTTACGCCTTGGAACTCCAGCTCACATAGTAACAACTTTAAAATGCAAAACATCCTTTGGCACTTCAAAACATCCTATACAGTGACTTTTCATCCCAAATAACAATAGAAGACTCTCCCCCAAAGTCCTCTGGATCAATCTAGCAATCAAACAGGCATTTTTAGCAGCTACCCTGAAAATACTATGCTGAAGGCACACACTTTTAAATAAAAAGAGCCAAAACATCTCTTTAAACTAAAATATATATATTTATGAAATTGTAGCAATGAAACCAACAATCAAATTTTAAAATGATTTTAAAATAGTAGCTTAAATTCTTCTTACTGTTAAAGCACTAGAAACATTTTCCAGGGTAAATCTTACCTCTTTCATACATACTTATTAAGTACTATGACAAACATTAGTCTGAATTTCCGAAGATATGGAGAGACTTCTCTGCATTGTGGTGCTGAGTAAGCAAAATATAGGCTTGCAGAAAATTCCTATTAAAGACAGAATAAAAACTGCCCTTTGGATATCTTGTCCAACTCTACACATTAGTTGTAAGCGTTTCCTACCTGTTATCTTTCAACAACTATTTCTTGTCTCTCCCTCTATCCCTCTCCTATTTTCTTTTGTCTACATGGGGCAAAACATAATTTACGTGTTTTAGCCCCAAGATGACTTTTAAATTGTCTTCTAAAGAAAATGCTATATAAATATTGAAAAAGGTGCTGTAAGAAATGAAAACTTTTCAGTTTCCGACTCTCAAAAACAGACACTAACAATGGAAATTTGGGAAAGCTCATCTGTGGTGCTAGATTATTTTCTTACTTCTAACATCTATCTTTTAAATTATAGGCCAAAACCTACCTTTCAAAAAACAGAAGCCCACATAGCTTATGTCAGTGAGTAGGAAGATTGATGTCCCAGTGTCCTGTGGCAATAGTTGCATTTCTATTATAATGAAAGACTAGTAAATTGATCCTTTTTCTTTTGTGAATGCTAAGGCATTTCAGTGAGTGATGCCACACTATGTATCAGCTCTTCTCTAATTTAAACACCACTGGGCCACAAGCCAGGAAAGGCAAAAACATTGTTGCAAAATATATTTAAAGAACTTAATAGCAATAAAATAAACTTCATCCTAAATGACATACAAAAAAGAATTTAAAAAAATAAATGAATAGCTAACAGAATATAAAAAGGAAGTAAAAAACAGTGCACCACTAAGGAAATTAAGTGTTAACAGGCCACTCTCAAAACTGATAATTGGGGAAAGTCCAAATGACATAGTTTCCCCTCTGAAATAACGTCAATTCTCATTTCAAAGCATTTGTACAGTTACTCAGAGTTTACATGTCACTGACTATCACAAAAGGACAGTAGGTTAAGGAATTAATTTTCTAAGCACGGTCTGAGGTTTATAAAGATGCTTGAGAACTTCTCTAAAATGTGAATGCTGATGTCTGAATAAGGTTCTAAGCCCAAAGAAATGCAAAAATGTAAGAAACTGCGATCTTCATGTTTAAAGTATATTAAGTGCTAAAACCTGCCACATGAAGGCACTATAATAAACCCATTTAATCACATGCTGTCCTCCCTGCCACCAGCAACCTGAGCAATAAATAAGCCTAACAACTAGATCTTAAGATGGCGAGCTCTGGCCCACAGTACAGGAAGCTGGAAGACCGACATAATGGAAAGCAGAGATACTGAGACTATTTAGGGCATGTGAGAAAAAATAAACACATGTGGTTTTCTGTAGCTATACCTGGAATAAAATGCTAAAAAAAAAAAAAAAAAACAAAAACAGTGGTTTAACACACTAATTTGAAAAGCATAAAAGTCCAGAAGAAATTCCAGGTGTAGAATAAAAAATTTAAATGCACTCTTTCCTATAAATTAAGCTACCATAATTTGACTAGTTATTCTGATATCCTTGAAAAACAAAAATAAGTCATTTAAAAGATTTTTTTTTTATATTCAAGACTGACATTCTCACCACTGATCCTTAACATGGCTATGTTCCTAGCTTTGACGCTCAGCATAGGTAAACGTATCAGCATTTAACTAAAACAGATGTTTCACTCAACTGCTCCTAGGAAACAGACTGAATGTTTTCCATACAAAGATGAAAGGTATTTACTACTGTTTTTCACACCTAAAGTATCTCTTCAAGGCCTAAATACAGGCTTTACTGGAAGCAACATATAATCATCTTCTCATTGTTTCAGCACACACCGAAAGACGTCTTTAGAAAGTGAGAAAACATAACTAACCACTTGCCAAAGCTAACAAAATTAAAACAAGAGACAATTCAATGTCAGAGTCCTTCAAATGTTCAATTAGAGAACTATAGAAAATCAAGAATTAACAATATAGTGATAATATTTTCATTTGTGTCTCAAGTATTTTAATAAAATGAAAATTTGTATTTGAGTACAGATGATATTTTATCATTAAGGTAGTACTTTTTTAATCTGAGTAATTGTATGGGTTTTCTAAAATTTTTTTAAGGAAAAGAAAAATTAGTGTACAAGAATAAACTCAGCACCGGCCCAAGATGTAAGCTATCTTTTCCCTGCCATCAGCAAAGCCAAGAAGCTGCCTTTTCTAAAGTCTCTTCCACATCTCAACTATCCTACACACACATAGTGGCTTTTTTTAATAATAGTTTATTTTTACATCATTTTGTGCCGTTTTCCATCTCAGTTGTAATACCCGTGGGCTTCACCAAATCACCCGTGTGCCATAACCACAGTCCAGGGCATTTCCCTCCCCCAACCGTTTTTTATCCCATTCCCTTTCTATCCCCATAAAATGTCTCTGGTATATAGTAGTTCATTATTATTATTATTTTCTTGCCTGGTCCTTTATATTCCTGCTATGAGAGAAACTATCCAGTATTTTTCCTTTTCTTTCTGGCTTATTTCACTAAGCATGATCTTTTCCAGTTCCATCCATGTTGCTGCAAAAGGCATGTGTTTTATCTTTTTTGATTATTCAGTAATATTCCATTGTATATATGTACCACATCTTTTTAATACAGTCACCCACTTTGGGGCATTTGGGCAGTCTCCATGCCTTTCCAATTGTAAATAAAGCAGCAATAAACATGGGGGTGCAGGTATCTTTTTGAATCAGTGTTTTTGTGTCTTTTGGAAAGATACCTAGGAGAGGGATTGCTGGGTCATATGGAAGCTCAATTTTTAGCAGTTTGAGGAATCTCCAAACAGTTTCCATAGTTTGAATTCCCACCAGCAGTGCACATAGTGTTTTTTACACAAATTCACATTTTACATTTGGAGGAATTGTCATGCACTAGTTAAGTCTGACTTATAAGGTCAAATTCTGGCTCTCCCACAAGCTAGCAGCATAACTAAAATAAATTAGTTATTCTGTGTCCTTCAATTTCTAAAATAAAGTAACAACAATAAATATCAAAGAAACTGTTATGAGGACAATCTCGTAACACATAGCATTTAACACACACATAGCATTTAGAGTATAATAACCAATGTAATGAGTGTTATTGGTGTTAACTTATTATTCTTACTAAATTTATCTTATTATTCTTAGGTCAACATTTCCTTATGACAAGATCCTTTTCTATTCTAATTTAGTCAATGAATTGGTTACTCCCCCATTCTTGGTATCCACAAGTTGTCATGTGAATAGAAACTGCTAGCAAATTTCCTCCCATGTAAACCCTCAGCAAGTGGCTTATGGTGTACAATCAGTAGCAGATGACTAGCGTTGACAACATTCTTTCCTATTTTATGTTAAGTGAAAGAGTTTCTTGGGCTTTACAGATATGTTGTACCTTTTGTCTACTCATTTTTTAAAAAAAGATTTAATTATTTATGCATAAAGATCTGGGGTATAGGTCAGAGGTACAGAGGCAATGAAAGGATTCTCCAGAGTCAGAGTGGGGAGCAGAGCAGATAGAGTGACAAATTACACTGCTGAGGGGAGCAGCGGGTGAGACAGGAGAGGTCTGCAGCACCATATGGGTCACCTCCCTGGTTGGGGATCAAACTCATGCTGAAGAGGCCAAGGCTAGCCTCATAGTGCTGTAATTCAACACGCTGCACCATGAGGGAGGGCCCTCATTTTTTAAAATATAATTTGTTTATATATATTTTACATCATTGTTCATATTTGTACAATGTTTGGTTTCTCCTCTCAGGTGTAGTCTTCATAGAATTCCCACCACCAATTCACCTGTGCACTGTGACCATAGTCCCTGGTGCTTGTCTACTCATTTTTAAGGAGACTTAAAAGTTTCTGAAGCTTGCACAAATATGTTGCCTTGTTTGATAGTCATGACAACTCTAAAATAGATTAAGATAGGTACCATTCTCTTCTTTACAGGAGGATAAATATGTTACTGGAAGGAAAGGTGCTAGAATAATTTACACATGCATTTTTATTTCTCAGAGGGAAAACATCTGAGAGGCAGAAAGCTCTATCTGTATTTGATAGCAGCACTTTGGTCCTTATGCCTATGAAAAACAAAAATATCACTACTTTTTTATATATATATTTGCCATTGAATCTCCACAAACCAGGCTATGAAGAATTAACTTCAGCACCATTGACTACTCTTACAAAACACATTATTTCCTGTTTATCTTACCAGAATCCGTGTTCACCAAAACACTCAGAGGGTCTGCATTCGCCTCAGGTGAACATTCAGGTTTCAAATTGCTTGAGTAATCGCCTGATCCAATGACTGCTCTCTGCCCAACATGGTCATTTTTCCATTTGTGATGTTTGCCAGGACTTCTGATCTTTGCCATCTGTGAATGTCTGGACATCCCCTTCATCTTGCTGAAGCATGAAAAATATAATTCTTAATATAAAAGGCACTGACATTTCAAAGTATTTTGGATAAAATAATGAATTCAAAAGAAACCTAGTTGTCAAATCAATTACTTATAGCTCAGTACATTAAAGACCAGCCTCAATGGCTCCAAAGACAGAAAACACTGTGATATACTTTTAAAAGAACATACAACATTACACTTTATCAATATAAATATGCACATTTCCTCCTATTTCTAATTATTTATTACTAATGAATAGAAACAGTGTCTTTTAAATAATGATTTTATTTGTATTTGACACACCAGCTAAACACACTTGTTAATTCTAACTGTAGACTTTGCATTTTTTTGTAAAAAAATGCGGATATAATCAGATTAATTCTAAAACCTAAAAGTTTTACTTCTTACTTTTCATATTTTATATCTTCTATCTTTTTGTTGCTTCACTGCAAGGCCTTACAATATGGCGTTTAATAAAAGTGGTGTTTGTGGACATCCTTGTCCCAATCTCAGGGGAAAACTGATCAGTATTTCACTATTAACTATGATTTCTGCTTACTTTTTAACCCTTTATAGATAAGGGAAATTATCTTTTACTACTAGTTTGCTGATTCTTATTTTTTCACAAATGGATCTTAAATTGTATCAAAACCTTTTCCTTATTTATTAAAATAATCATTTTTTTCATTCTATTGTGGGAAATTTGATTTTATAATAAAAAAAAAGGTGCAGACAAGCATTTAAAAAAGGGAAAAAAACCTATTACTTATGTGCTGTATACACATGAAATGGCTCTGGACTAGAACAAATGCCTCCGGGAAGGAAAGCATTAGCAGGGAGACAAAAATAGAAAAGACTTGTTAACTATAAAACTTTCTGGAAACTATATATTGGGCATACTTTTTTTTTTTTAAGATTTATTTATTTGTTCATACAGAACTGGGGTACAGACCAGAGGCTCAGGGGCAGTGAGAGGCTTTACCAGAGACAGAGTGGGGAGCAGAGCAGGCAGATCGATGAAGTACACTGCTGAGGGGAGCAGCGGGCGGGTCAGGAGAGGTCTGCCACGCCATGTGGCCACCTCCCGGGCAGGCGGGAATGGAACTCATGAAGAAGTGGCTTTAGCTTCTCAGTGCTGTGCTTTAACCTGCTGCGCCACCAGGGAGGGCCTGGGCAGTATGATTTTTTAAGTAAAAAAAATATGTTACCTAAGCAAATACAATTTTTGGTGTATACTTTTTATAATTTAAAAGTATACTTCTTTAAAATAAACAGAGAATGCAAAACAGTTGAATGAACTTACCCATACTGTGTTGTTGTCAATACTGCTCCTCTCTTTTCCTTTTCAAGTTTTAACCTGTTCTTTCTTTCAATATTGGCCAAAGTTGGGTAGTTTCTAGAAAACAAAAAGTTTTGTCAGAATACAATTTTAATTAAGCAAACTAGTGTACTTAATATTTTTTGTTTAATGATTAATAAACCTTTATACACCTTTAATTACTTCTGTTTTTTTTTAAAGGAGAAAAGTAGACTATAACAATGCTACTGAAGGGAAGCTCATTTCCTAGGCCACAGAACTTGCTACCAGTCTAGATAACTAGATAATGGACTTACACTAGAATTTAAATCAAATTTACCCAAAAAATGTACTCAAAGAGATTTAACCTATGTGGCACATACCCATATATTGTAAGAAAAAAGAATATGAAATTACTTATGCAAATATATACTATATACAGCCAAAGTTACCAAGATGAGGAAGAAACATCTATCAAAAGCTATAATCTACGAGGAAGGAAAGTAAGGCACACAAATAGCTGCAATACAGGGCAAAATATAAGTCCCCCAAAGAGTGAAAAACTAGAGGATGTGAGAGAACAATCGTATCTACTAAAGAAATTCAGAAAGAAAGGAACATGAAAAAAATTAGCTTTAAATCATGATGAAAAAAATCAGATGAAAAAAAAGTCAGCATTTTAAGCAGAGCAAACAAGTAAACAAGCCAAGTTCTGAGAAAGTGCAAGAGAGATAGAGATACAGCGAATGACTACCACGTTACATAGTTACAGACAATCAGGCCAGAAAGGGAGGCTGTGGGCACAAAGTGCCTTGAACAGTAGACTAGAACATGTGTATTTAACTCAGAAGAAGTGTGAAACCACTGAAAGATACCAACAGGAAGAGACATATACAAGGCAGTGATTAAGATGAAATCTGACGGCAGTGTGCAAAAGAATTGTTCTGACAAAGCTTTCTTTGTTCCTTCACACAGTTGTGTGGACATAGTTACCAGACTCTGCTGGTAAGAAAATAGATCCTAAAAAGTATAAAAAACATAAAGGGAGGGGAACAGAAATATCTCTCTACCACGAAGGTTGGCTGATCATGAGAGTAAAATCTGAAATCATGTTTCCTGGACATTTATTTCCACCCCTTTATTTGTTAGCATCTACATCATTGACTTGAATAGCTCAGATACTAGGAAGTCTAAGGGTTAGCTACATTGGAAGGCAACAATGGAAATGACATTGAGTAAGTGATGAAGTAATCAGAAAATTAGGGACTGAATTTCAATGAGGACAGTGCAAAGCAATCTATCCTGCCAAGAAAAATAAACTCCATAAATAAAAGATGATGAATGTACAAGCTATAAATAAACATAAGAGGAAAAGATCAAGGTCATAGCAGATAAAAATCTGACAACTACTCAGCACCATATAACTATACTTTTGGAAAGCAAACATAATCGAGATTATATGGAATAGACACTGGCATATATACAAGTGTGAAATCTTCCTCCCCTGATCTCAAAAGTGGTCAAAAACTCTCAGGGCACTGTGTCAAGTTTTGTACTTCTAAAGTGAAAAGGAATGTTGAGGAAAAATAAAACTTGGAACGGATTCAGAAAAGACTCAAAGATGATTAACAGGATGAAAAGTAAAACATCTGAAGAAAGATGAAAGGAACTGGACTATTTGCAGCCTTTAAAAGAGGAAGAGAAGTGACAATAAATGATCTTACAAAGAGGATGGCAGCCAGCTGTTCTCAACCTGAAGTCAGAATATGGAGAAATAGAAAGAATGAGAAATAAAGGTAATGACTTTCACAGGCCTCTCAGTGTCTAGGCATGTAATTCATAGCTATTCAATACCCTCCACATTTTTCAAATTCATTTGTTCTTACTATGTGTTTCTTCAATATTTTTGTTCTTTTGTTTGCTAACATTTTGGACCATATGCAAATAATAAAGTTTTGGTATAAGTGCACCATGTACAAGCAAGCAGATGCTATATTAAATGCTTCTCAGTGATAAAGAATGTGAGCATTTGTTAGACCAAGTGGACTTTAAGTGAGATATAGGAAAAAAAACTGCAAGATTCTTTTGGTGTAAAGATTCTTTTGGTGGAAATCTTTTTAAGCAGGTCACTTTCTCTTTCAGGCAAATTAAAAAGTGAGACTCCTAAAGGAAAGATCTTTCAATATCCCTTCAAAAGCTGTAACATATTTCTTAATGCTTAAATTAATGAAAATCTCCTCCAAAACATACACTCTTATTTACATAGAACCTAGAAACTGAAAAGCAGGGGTACTAAAAAGCAAATTATCCCATAAAAGTGAAATCAAAAACATAAGACATGGCTACACATATATCAACAACCAGCAAGGCTCCTTTAGTAACACACTCTAGAGATATGAAAATAAAGAAAAGTCTAGAGCTTTGGTAAAAGATACAGTTTAACTTCCTAAAGTACACCTGAAACAACAAATCTTCTTTAGATTTGTCTACAGTCATACAGACAAAAAAGTTAATTGTTAAACTATTAGTGAATGGATGTTATGAAGTTATACTGTGACAATTGATATTTTCACAGTTGGTTTCTCTATTTTAATCTGCTAAAATCACTTTTCTCCCTGTACCTTCATATTCCCTTCTATCCCTAAAGGACCTCACTCTGTGACTTTTATCCTTTTTCTTTCTCCCTCTTTCATCTCCTCTCTCCTCTCCTCTTTGCCTTCCCTTTGTTTATGCCATAAGTTTCCAGTGAAAAAACCTTAAACTAGAGTCAACAAATGCTTGACTGAGCCAACCATTATCTAAGCACCTATCAATTCTGATGACATTGCACTCTTTCCTTATCCTCCAATCATCATCAGTTTATTGACTTTTCCAAAAAGCCTGTAAAACTATATTCCCTGTTTACTTGCACTGAACCACAAATGCTTCAGCACAAGCCATACTGCTGTATTTTCATTTTAAGGTTTTTCTGAACTTCAAAAAGATGTACTCTTTAGGAGCAGACACCCCACTGTTCCAAATCAGGAGACACAATTTGAAAGGATTTCCTCTGAACCATAGTAACTACTGGAAAAAAAAAAAAAGACCACAAAACTGCGCCACCTAGTGGCCTCCCAATTTGCTGTGAAGTTAATGTTTCAATGTTTCTAAAATCACGGTTTTTAGAACAAATCTACACTGTTTTTCATAGTGGCAAATCACACAGCATTGTACCTCACAGACCAGGGGTAAGATAGAATCTTCTGGGGTAGAAAGAGGGAGGAGGTTTGAGGAGGGAAGGCAAGGTATTCTTTTGGCAGGTTATAAGTAGAAAGCCTTAAAATTCTTAAACAAATACTGTTTTATTTCTCTGAAGAGAAATAAAAGCCAAAATGTGCTTTCTTTTAAAGATAAAGGAGCAATACACCAAGCAAATCTTTAGTACTTTCTTCTAGTTCTAAAATTATTACTCCAAGGAAAGTTGACAGGGTTTCCAGCACAGTAGTTACACAAAGGCTCTATTGCTCCAGCTGTCAAAGACAGTGGCTTCTTCAGAAAGACTGTAGCACTCACAAGATAAAATTCAAAATATAAAGATTATTCTGCCATATCAGTGTGAAATTTACTGTTTAGAATTCAAATAATAGTTTTTTAAAAGTTGAGGACAGATCTTTGAAAAGGAAGTAAATTTTTATAGTAAGTTTTTAAAATACTGCTAAGAAGTTATTACAATGTTAAGAAATATACCATCTATGCCAAAAGAAATGTTACCAAACTTATTATAAATTCATGTAACAGAGTAACGTTTGAACACTTCAAAATATATTAATGAGCACCTCAGATTAATCCAGCCCCACATGGTAAAAATCAATCCTTCTTTTGCCTGCAGTCTCAGGCCACCTTGTATATCTATTGTATGTCTCATATTACAGTGAGTCTTAAAAACAAGCCCACTTTAAAATGTAATAAAATCCTTCCCTTTTTGAATACTAGGCATTTACATTTAGTTTTCAAGTTTAACTATGGTCAATATCTTAACATTAATATAAAAATTCAGAGGTTGCTGAAATTTCTCTATACCAACTGAAAATCATGTGAGCCTTCTCCCCCGGAGCTTTATATAAATATATGCTATCCAAGCTAGTTTGTTTTTTCTTTAAGTATTAATTAATAATCTGTAAGTTTCTCTGGTCAGTGGAATTTTTTTCATTTAAAACATTTCTCACAGAAAACCACAAGAGGGCAGAGTTAACACTCATACAGGGAAAGTTGCAGATGATGATTCCAAAATCAGATCAGCTAGGTTTTGTCTTGGAGAAGACCTGTCCTAAAATAGAGTTTAACGTTCAAAACCATGGCAGATTTCTAACCATAGTTATTAATCAGATAAACACATATTTGCCCAGTTTTTAAAAACATGAATTAAAAGTGTGTCAGAAAGATTTCTCCAATCGCATGTTTGTGTATCAAAATAGAATTATACCTATAATGCCATAATAAAAATATCTCCATATGAATTTACATATACCAACATTTATTAAGCACTCTTCTATCAATGGCACCATGGGATAAATAACCACATAAAAGATAATTCTTACGGCCCTCCCTGGTGACGCAGTGGGTTAAAGCACTGAACTAAGAAAAAGCCACTTCCGCATGAGTTCGATCCCCACCTGCCCCGGAGGAGATCCACATGGCATGGCAGACCTCTCCTGACCTGCCCGCTGCTCCCCTCAGCAGTGTACTTCGTCGATCTGCCTGTTCTGCTCCCCACTCTGTCCCTGGTGAATCCTCTCAACCTCCGCATCTCTGGCCTATACCCCAGTTCTGTATGAATAAATAAATCTTTAAAAAAAAAAAAAGATAATTCTTACATTTCTAATGTTTGTGACTGATTCACCGAATTTTCATTTTAAAAAGGTAGGCTTATCATGGAGCTTCCCTACGACCCAGCAATCCCACTCCTAGGTATATATCCAAAAGGCACAAAAACAATGATTCCAAAAGATACCTGCACCCCCATGTTTACTGCTGATTTATTTACAATTGGAAGACATGGAAACAGGCCAAATATTCAAAAGTGGATGACTGTTTAAAAAGATATGGTACAGATACACAATGGAATATTACTCAGCAACCAAAAAAATAAACACACCAAACACACACATGCCTTTTGCAGCAACATGGATAGAGCTGGAAAAGATCATGCTTAGTGAAATAAGCCAGAAAGAAAAGGAAAAATACTGGATGTTTTCTCTCATATCAGGAATATAATGGACCAGGCGAAAAAATAATGATAATGATGAACAGCTATATACCAGAGACATTTTATGGGGGTGGAGTGGGGAACTGGATCAAAAACAGTGAGGGGAGGGAAATGCACTGGACTATGGTGATGGCACATGGGTGATTTGGTAATGGAAAGCACAAGGGGATTACAACTGAGATGGAAAAATGCACAAAATGATGTAAAAATAAACTATTATATATTTTTTTTTAATGTGAAATATGGGGGGGGGAGGCAGGTTTATTAGGAAAAAGAGACACCCGCAAAGAAATAGACCGACAGTGTTTGGACAAGATCTGCATGTGATTTTTTTTTTTAATGACATATATGCAAGAAGCTCATCAACAGGACTAAAGTAAAGGACATATGTACTAAAAAGGCAGGAGATATGGCACATTAGAAGGGCAATATATTCTTCCAAGCAGATGAAAAAAATATTCCCAAAACAGCAGGATTTCCACTAGGCTAAAGCAAAAGCAATAAGCAAAACTTGTAGATGGAATGGGTAAAGATTTTTCTATAATCTGCAGCATAAGCAAAACTGAGGCTAAGGCTGTAAAGGGGAAGGGAGGGGGGAAAACAACCACAACTGTTTGCAAAGGAGCCATAATAACTGTGGCTGGGATAAAGACCTATAAGCAAGTTATGTGGGACCAATTAGAAAACATGTTTTAAGCCCACAGTATAGAATACTGGCTGCCAGATTCAAGGAGTATTGTTTCCATTGATATTTTATGCCAGGTAAAATAAAATCAGTTTAAGAAATTTTATTCTACATAGTCAGCTATATAAGAAACATATCTACATCAAACATCTAGTATTTCACAACAAACACTAATTTTGTCATTAGTCAAGTCAGTTCCTTAAGTATGAGCTCTAACTATTCACTCACAGAGTACATTTCAACAGTGTGGTTCTTTTGAAGGGCACTTAGCAACTAAGCCAGAGCTGAGATTTTGCCATATGGATACAAAGAAGGGTGATGAAATACTGAGATAATGAGATATTGAGTAGTTGAAGTGATTTAAACTGGGTGGAAAGTAAGAACAGAAAGCTCATGACAAAAGGGTAAAGGATTAAAGAACAAGAAGCCTCATCTTAGACCAAGGACAGACAGAGGAGGCAGTGATCATATACAGAATGAAGTTATGATCAAGAGAGTATGCCCAAATTTACAATTTCTATGGCAGAAAGTTCAGAAGATACAGAATATGAAAGTAAATGGTTAAATATGCACAGAGTTGTTAAGGATGCTGGAAAACTGAATATAAGGTACTAAATGAACCCGTACAGCTGTGAATCTCAAAAAGGAATTCCAAGTCTACACACTTCTGTTGCCAAGGACAGGATGGCAAAGGCCACTGCAACCTGTCTCGTTAGTCTCTGGGGAGGGCATCAGAACTGCAGAGGGCTGCTAGACAGATGGCAAGAAACTCAGAGGAAAAGGGCAAAGGAGGAATTAGCTGGAATCTGTACTGAGGAGGCCCTCTGACACAAAATCAAACAGTCACTTTTTGTTCTTGTTTTACTTGAACTTTTCATAGCAATCTGCACTGCTTACCATAACTTCTTTCCTGAAATTCTTCATCTATATCTATGACATGTCCTATTCTTAGTTTTCTTCTATCTCTCTGGCTCTCACTATTAGCTTATCCTCTCTTTTCATTCTACTCTCTCTCTGATAAATGTCCACTACAGTCAAGGTTCCATGATCTAAAAGCATCTACCTTCATTCTCAGTCCCCAGTGTTCATGTAACATCTTCAAATAAATATCTCAAAACCTCCTCATACTCAATGTCAAAAGTCCATTATGTCCCAGCCCTCTCTCAACACTCCCTGTCTCAGCAGCAGTCACACCTTTCATAGAGGTACTCAAACCAATAACTTGAATTCTCCTTAAAGCCTCTTTCCTCTTCAACTTCATAACCATGTAATCAATTAGCCTCTCCTAAATGTAAAACGTAATTCTGCTTCCACCACAGCCAGCTTTTAAAAGTCTTTGTCATATCTTACCTATATTTAAGTTTCTTGGGCAAGTCAATCTGTCTGGACACTATTTCCTGCCTCTCCTCATCTCTTCCTAGTTAGATCTGAGTTCAGTTCAAATCGTCCATCATCCTTTATTGATGACTACCCAGCTCGTCCAGACTAGGTCCTTCCTCTTAGAAGTTGAACAGGGAAGAGAGAAAGATAATGGAAAAGAGAAACAACTACGCAAAAAGTAGATGATTGGATTAAAGAGATATGGTACATATACACAATGGAATATTACTCACAACCAAAAAGAAAACACACATCCCTTTTGCAGCAACATGGATGGAGCTGGAAAAGATCATGCTTAGTGAAATAAGCCAGAAAGAAAAGGAAAAATACCGGATGGTTTCCTCTCATAGCAGGGATATAACGGATCAGGCGACAAAATAATAATAATAATGAACAACTATATATAAGAAACATTTTACGGGGTGAAGTGGGGAATGGGATCAAAAACAGTGGGGGGAGGGAAATGCACTGGACTATGGCGATGGCACAAGGTGATTTGGTGATAGAAAGCCCACCAGGAGTCTAACTGAGATGAAAAATAATGCATAAAATGACGTAAAAATAAACTATGATATATTTTTTAAAGTATTCATAAAGACCTACTAGACAATGTTGTGCAAAGTTGAAAAAAAATTATCACTCAAAAAAATCACTGCTAACTAGTAAAACCACTGTCATTCTTCTCAAAGGAATGAAACAGTCATGAAAGGAATTAGCACTAATGAGTTACAGTAACTACAATCTGATCAAGAGGGCTAACAGTAGAGGCAACAACCTAGTGTATCAGCAGTGAAGGAATTTCCATTCACTAGCAGGCTACAATCCTCAACAGCGTCGCCATCAGCTCTTCCAAAACTAAGAATCAGACAGGAAAGGAACTCTATTGGATTATTGCTCTATGTAAAATAATAACAAAATGAAGCAACCAACAGATTAAAAACACACATTAAAGTTAAGAGTGGAGCTGTGAAGAAAAAAAATTGGATTTTAAAGAAGTCACCTAGAAAAGAGGAGCTTCAGTGCAATGCTTCAAATTCTTCACTAAATTAAACCATCTCATGGTTCTAGCTTCACTGACTTCTAAATTTAACCTTATATTTTTCTTAAAGATTTATTTATTTACGCATACAGAACTGGGGTAGAGGCCAGAGGTGCGGAGGGTGAGAGGCTACACCAGAGACAGAGTGGGGAGCAGAACAGACAGATCAACAAAGTACACTGCTGATTGAAGCAGCAGGCAGGTCAATAGAGGTCTCTGGG
>NW_004567111.1:37437364-37439123 GCF_000260355.1 Condylura cristata
AGTTATTTTACTAGTTCTGAATCTTTTACTCACTTTCTCCTTTCTTCCCTCCACCTTGCAATCTCCTCTGGAGTGTCTAACTTGATCTTCTTCATACCAGGAGCATGCATCTAGGAAGAAAATGCCTGCTGAACTTCAGGAAGCATGTTTATCCTTCTGACATTCTCAAATATTGTGAGGGATTAGTGAAAACTTTGCACCCACCATTAAATTTAAGGCAGAGACAATTTTAAAACTACAAGTGTATGGATTGTATATAACCATACTATGACAATTCCTTTAAAGAAAAACATAGTAATAATTTTTGGTTACTTAAAATAGCACAATAGGGGGGGGAGTAACATAATTCTGAGTATGAATTAGATGTTATTCATTTTATGAACTGACATCAAATACCCAAAATGACCTACCAATCAAAATTGAAGGAGGAAGCTAAAGAAATTATTCATATAGTGATGTAAAGGAGTATAGTGTAATAAAACAGCATAGAATTTAGAATCAGTAACTCAAATGCAAGAATCACTTCTGAGGTCATGAGCAAATCGCTTTCTTAATCTGTTAAACAGAGTCAGTAACTTACTTCACATGTCATTTGCAAGGATAAAACTGAATAAGAGATGCAAAAATAGCATGCATCCAAAAACACTTATGAACTTACATTTCTCCAATGAAACTGGACAATCTTCTCATGTGCGCTAAAAGAACAATCTACTTCAGGACACTATTAAAAATTTAAAAAAAAAAAAGATTATTTTAGACTATTCAATGTTTCTTTATTAAATTTACCCTACTATTACATACAGACACATATTCTAGTCATTACATTGCCTTCTCATCTATGTCACTGCTGGTATGAATAGTGATTTCAATAGCAAAACAAAGATCTCTTCAAAACAGAGTTGCTTTTAAAAAGAATGACATTCTCAGAGTATACAGTATAGTAATGCATATTATTTACTTCTCCACCTGAGTGAATGCATGACATCAGCAATGCTGTAAAATATCCTTAATTCCTAAAGTTGAGGGGCATGCCTATAGAATGAAAATAACATTTCCAAATTATGAATACTATAATTAAAATCTTCTTTAAAAATCACTTAATATGGCTCAGGCCATTCTCAGAGAATGAGTGGACATTGCAAATTATATTCTGGTTAAAGGGTCAAGGTAAGCCTTACAGGAGAAAGAACTAAGTGCACAGAGCAAATGGAGAGGAAGTCAGTCCTCTAAGAAGCCAAGAAGACATAGACACAAACACACACACACACACACACACACACACACACACACACACGGCACTTCTCCTCTGCTTCACTGCCTCTTCCTGAAGCAGGGGGCTCTCCACTATCAATATGCAAACCCAGGGTCACTGTCCCAATTTGTAAAGTTACTATACCAATATTTCTATGAAAATTATAAACTCTTAAGGAAAAACAGTTGAGTTTCTAACGAATATATCCATTCTGCTAAATAAATTTCAGGACAAAGAAACCTACTTTCGTATGTTCTGACATATGTTTATCATACTTTTCTTGATTTTTAAAACCACGATCACAGGTATCACAAAAGCAGTGAAAAACAGGCTCCTTTCTTCTCTGCAAACAAAAACAAAGAGGGATTAGGTTTCTGGCAAAAAGTCTTTACTCAGTAATAAAAATATATGTATACTTCTAGTAACACATACTTCTATTTTTCACATTACTCTTACATGTAGAAGAAACTTCTGAATATACTTTTAAAGAAAGGACAATTCTTGGGC
>NW_004567111.1:37442678-37465971 GCF_000260355.1 Condylura cristata
GAGAGGCTTCACCAGAGACAGAGCGGGGAGCAGAACAGGCAGATTGATGAAGTACACTGCTGAGGAGAGCAGCAGGCGGGTCAGGAGAGCTCTGCCACGCCATGTGGATCTCCCCTGGGGCAGGCGGGAATCGAACTCATGGGGAAGTGACTTAAGCTTCTTAGTGCTGTGCTTTAACCTGCTGCACCACCAGGGAGGGCCTATACTTTAAAATTTTTAAGACTAGATTTGTAAGCTACATCAAAATAAGTCTATTTCAACATTTGATTTTTTATTAACATTTGATTCCTAAAGTATTATAACCAAGAACTGTTCCTCACTTTAAAAGAGATGTTTTATTCCATCCCTCCCCTCCAACCTTTCAATCTAATTTTATACATACCCAAACATACACTCACAGAGCACTTCATCATGGCTTGAGAGCACTATTTATATTTCCTAAATGCATTTCTCCTGATGCTATAGTGAAATAGATTCAATACTTTTTTTTCTACAATTTCTCCACTTATTTCTCAAAAAATCATCTTTTTACTTACAACTATGATCCTTAAAGATCTGACTATAACAAGGTTCTTTGGGGATGATAATGGATATAAAACACTGAGATAGTCATAAAAACTCAAATCTAAAACTGTGCCATTGGGATGAAGTGTCACATTCAAAAACATTTATATAGATACCTTTTTTTTCTGTTTTCTACTGGGAGGGAAGCTGTTGTCAGTGAACTGTGCATCATATTTTCGTGGAAAATAAGGATGTTTCACTAAAAAATAAAAAGGCCAATAATAAATGCAGTTATATAGCTATTTAAAATTTTATCTGCTAGAGCATTCTCCAAATACTTGAGTAGAAATAGTGATAAACTATTGTTTTTAAGGTGATTAGAAGTTCAAACAAATTAACGAAGATTAAGATTAGTGTGCCGAATAAATAGAAATTAATACTTATTAGTGAGATTAGGCATCTATGTCAAAGAATGGACAAGCTAACCTGATGAAATTCCTTGAAGTTATTTCAAACATAAGAAAAGTGTAAATCATAAAATCCCTAATACATTCTGTTACCATGAAAAGAGAATCTATGAAACATGTTTTCTCCCAAATTCTCTCCTTTTTTATTACCACAACACAAGTCTGAAATCCTATGCCAACTTCTCAGGTTGTCTCCCAGTTTCTAAACCCTCTCTTCCAACAGATCCCATACACTGACACTAAAAAATTCCTCCAATTATCACAACCTGTTCAAAAATTGTCCTGGAGTCCTTCAATGAGATCCCAGTTTATTTTCTAACTCTACTCGACCCCACACACCCTACAGACTGTGTTTCCATCACACCAGAATACTACAATCTTCAGAACTCATACTTTGGAACTCATATTGACACCTTTGCCCTAAGAAGTATCTCTTTCTAAATTCTAAACATCTCCCAAGACACTTTCCAAAAGCTTTTCCCAACTTCCTCCCTACACCGAAATCACATTTTATGTGCCTCTATCATCAATAATACTGTACTGTGATTTATAGATGACAAATCACCTGACATGAGACTGTTTCAGGCACATTCATAGTCTCAGCATTTGGCACACAATTACTTGTAATTAATTTAATGCAAACCGAATCTCATATAAAGTTGGAGAATTCTGTGACTTTAATTGCAATCTATGTGCTTTAATTTTAACCTATATGCTGATGACACCCACACTTAACAGCTCCAGGCCCAAACCTCTCCTGAAAGTACAAACTAATAGCTAACAGCCTATTCAATAATTCGACTGGACACAAACATATTCCAAACTCAATTCAATTATTTTCCAAGTCGGCTTTTAACATCTATTTCCCAATGTTTGACAAAAAAAAAATCTTTGTCATTCCTGCCTCTTCTTTGCTTCATATCCCACATCCCACATATGTTATCATTCAGTTGATTATGCTGGCCCTAATCTAGATTCAAAATACATTTAGAAGCCAACCACCCATCAACTACTGAGTTTCACCCTAATCCAAATCCCAATATCTATTACTTGGATACTTGCAATAGTTTTTTAAATAGTCTCCCTGTTATTCTATTCCAATCAGTACCCACATTATTCTTTTCAAAAATCAAATCATGTCACTCCCCTGCACTACCTGTATCACAACAGGGTAAGTCAAAGTCTCATGGTCTACAAGGCACTAAAACATCTGTCCTCTTCCCCAATCTTCTACATTTCTACCCCAGGTTCAGTGAGTGCTCTCTTGCCACACTAGCTTCCATTCTTCTTACCTGCTGCTTCAAGATCTTTATACCTGTAGTTCCTCCTGCCTATATTCCTATCCCCTCAGATGTATCCATGGCTCTGACCTACCTCCCTAAAATCTTTACTCAAACGTCAGCTTCCTTATTACTGACACTTAAAACTTTTTAAAAACCCTCTCTCCATAGCACTCACTGCCTACCCCGCTTATGGTCTTTCTACACCAGAAGACATTAAGTTCAAAAAAAAACATGGATGTTTGTATGTTTTGTTCTCTGCTATATTCTCAGTCCCTGGTACTCAGCTGGAACTCGATAAGCAACTGCTAAACTGAATTGATCAAACTGTAAAACATTAATGACCAAAAGTGCAGGGCAGACTCAGTAGCAGCGAGAGTGAGGGTGAAGGGAGGGAAGGAGAAATGAGATAAGCAACAATAGCAGGTAAAAAGGTGGTACAGAGAAAATAACCTACCTGGAGTGTTGTGGGACTTCTGATGCTGAGGGAAAACACCAGGAGACTGTCCCCAGTACCATGATGTAGAAGCATGGAAATTCCAGGCAGGCTGGCCATTGAGCTGATGCTGAGAGTCAACGGGAGACTGGGCGTCAAAGGGGGGCTGCGCGCCGGGAAGAATCTGGGTATCGAAGGGGGGCGGCGTCTCGGTTAAAGACTGGGCCTTTGTGGGGGGCTGAGACTGAGTAGATTGTGACCCGGCTGCAGGCGGCAAAGACGAAGGCGGTGGTGGTGGTGGCAGCATTGCCCAAAGCATCCAGTTGTCCGGCGGCGGGGCAGTGTCGCTCAAAGGTCCCAACGCGGGGGGCACCTCTGAGGCTGGAAACCATGCCGGGGAAGCCACGAAGCCTCCAGCAGGCTCAGCCATGCCAGCCACCAGCCTGGGAACCTACCATGCGACTGTGGAACACGCGTTAGGCGTCACTTCCGTTATAGCGACTACACTGCTCAACCAACTGCAGGGTGCAACGTCACTGGTCGGCGCCGGAAGAGTTCCCAGGGTTGGCGGCCGAGTTTACGCTCCCAAAATAGGTGGATTAGACGTGTGAGTAGTGCCGGCCACCGGATGGCGAGGGATCTCATCGGACCCGCGCTACCGCCGGGCTTCAAAATTCGCGGGACAGCGGAAGACGAGGAGCGGGACCCAAGCCCAGGTAAGCAGAGGCGTGTACCCGGATCGCCACGCACGCCCACCCCCTCTTTGGCCCAGCCTTACTCACTGAGAAAGGGTCTGAGACCTGAAAGGCGAAAATAGACAGTGGACGCGCGGCGCGGCCCCAGCTAACTTTCCATCTGAGGCTCCTGGAGTGGTGAGAAAGGCCAGGGGCCCTCAGAACAGAGCCTGGTAAATATTATAATAATTGATGTATTCCCATTCAACTTTTAGCTACACACACAGTCAAGTCATTTAATCCTAGCAACTGTATGATTGTTTTACCTTACAAGCCGAGGCATTGAGTTCCAAGTTACTGTCCACATCACACAACTAGTAAGTGAGTGAGTGCAATTTAACCACAGATCGTGCTCTGTGCCATCTTGCCTTCGAATGTACAATGTCTTTGGCTTTTGCAGAAGGTGCTGTGCTCTCGGTCTCGCGACCTATCTTCCCTGCCTCAGCATCTGTCATTGCCTTCAGCTCACACATTTCAGCGCTCAAGCCGGTAATGGTTTCTGGCAATTCCTCAATTCCTTAGGCTCCTTATGGCCTCTCTCTCTCTCTCTGCTTCTTTGATATACCTAACAAACTTCTACTCCATCTTTAAATGTCACCTCTTTGAGGCCTTTCCAAACTTTGTCATGCCTTCCTCTTTTCCCACAGGTTTTTTTCATAACTTAATTTCATTATATACTGAACGGTTTTTGAGTAACTTGTTGGCATCGCTCTCCACCACTGCACTATCGTCTTCTAACAATGTACAGTAGGCACTTCATATTTGCTAAGTAAATAAATGCCTGAGATTCTTCCATACATATTGTCTCCTTTAATGTTTGTTCCAAGTTGAAGACCAACACTGATACTAACGTTGGAAAAGATTATAGCTAAAAGAATAACCCTTCCATTTCTAAACCATTTTCATTCTTTGACTATGCAGAGATATGTTTCCACCTAACGATTTCCTTCCAGATCTCATTTGTATTACAGCCATTACTAAATTATGCTTTTATTTTAACAAGAACTGGGAAATATATATGACGAATTCAGAATAAAGTGGAACATGACAGGTTGCAGGAACAGAGAAGACCAGGTAACTTAAGCAGAGAAATCCAAGAGGGAGATGAGATTACCACTGCCCACCTGAATGCCACATTTTCACATAACCTCAAAGACCAAATTAAAGACATTTTGGCCTCTATTCCAAGAACAATGGGGTGCCATTGAAAGGGTTTTTTTCCCCCTTAATATTTTTACTGAAATGAAGTATAAATTAGATACAGAAGAGATACATAAAATATACTTGATGAATTTTCACAGCCGCACCCAGCAATGTGACCAGTATGCAGAAGGTCCCTTCATGCCCCTTCTCGTCCCTGATCCTTCCAAGAGTAACTGCCTAAGTTGTCTAACAGAATAGATTAATTCATTTGTTTTTATACTGTCAGAAGTAAAATCATACAGTATGCTGTTTTTCGTGTGTAAAATGATTTTAAGAACTTAATCCAAGGTTTGACATCAAATTTGCATGATAAAAAGACAATATCCTTCAACATCTACCCACTCTCCCTCCTTCTCTTCTCTCTCCTTTCAGGATTTTAATGTATTGCACTGACATCTTGCAAGTTGAGAAACAAAGACCGAATTAACCTCTCAGTGCCTGGGACTGTCCTGGTTTTAGCACAATGCAGACTGATTTGTAGGTCTGGGTGAGACCTGAGATTCAGCATTTCTAACAAGCTCCAAATGCTGCTGCTGCTGGTCCTGCTGGTGCCAGGACACTGAGTGGTGAGGGTTGGGAACAAACTTTGCTTTTTCTGTCTGCATTTACTGCACTGAGTTATAATTTCCTGTTTGCTGATTTCCTCACTAAACCTTGAGTTCCCAAGGAAAGTAAGTGACCACATCCCATGCCTTCTGCAATTCCCAGCACTAGTACTGCTGACTAGTAGAGGAGAGAGTAAACATTCCCCACAAGGAACTAGAGTTCAGGCCAGAGAGTCAGCCAGGACCAGTATGAATGCCTTTGTGTGGGACCTGGAAGGAACCTGGTGCCTGCTAAGGGTGGGAATTTTTTTTTTTTTTTAATAAAATACAAATAGTATAAAATTTACTATCTTAACCTTTTTTGAGTACTGTTCAGGTGCCTAAACTTTATTCACTTTGTTATATAACCATCACCACCATCCATCTAGAACTCTTCCCATCTTGTAAAACTGAAACTCTCCACCCGTTAAGTAGTACTTTCCCGAGCCCCCACCCTGCCTTCCTCAGACTGCTGACAGCCACTTCTTTCTGTCTCTATGAATTTGATTGGTCTAGGTAACTCAAAATATAAAATATAAGTGGAATCATGTATTTATCTTTTTTGTGACTTATTCATTTAGTGTACTCTGCTGAAGGTTCATTGATGATGTAACATGTCAGAATTTCCTGCTGGTAGGAATTCTTGAATCTGGTATAATAGCTACCTGTAGTCCTCATACTCAGCTTCCCTGAAAGAGATCACTGACAGGTATGATTAGAGTTCAGAGAAGGGAGAGAGGACACAGGTCTGAGATGGGTAAATTAACTTTGTTCAAAAGGCCTGGAAAATTGAATGTTGGTTACTGGCACCTAAAATTGTGTTGTTGGAATCCCTGGGTTGCAAATGTTTTCTCAAAACCAGTCCACATAATCTGTTTGCTGATATGTGGAAGCTTGGTCAAGCCTTGGCTACTTTAGCTCTAACACCATTCTCCTCATCTGCAGTGACCTTCACTTACATTAATTTCAATTATTTTTGTACTCAGACACTGGACCCAATCCCATCTCTGAAAACTAAAATTCTAATTTCATTCACATTATTCGCCATCATTCTCACTTAACTTGCTCCTTTTACAGTTTTTTATCTTTGCCTTTTAATCTCTTTGGGCCATTCAGTGTCTGCCTCTATCCTTGTTGGCTTTCTTCCTTAAATTACTTCTATTCCTGCTCAACTTAGATTCCATGGTCCATTCATTCAATCATCCTCTTGCCAGCAGTGTTCAACTACCTCATCCCATTCCACATTCTATTAAACCACCTGGCAAAAACCTAGCCCTGGATCAATAAATGTTCACCTCTTGTGAAGCTACACCCCAGCCTTCCAAATGCTGATAAAAGAAATCTCATATGACCCTCCTTGATGGCACAATGGGTTAAGAAGCAGCACTGCAAAGTAGCTGCAGCCACTTAGGTGTAAGTTCGATCCCTGGCCCTGGGGGTGACCCACATGGTGAGGCAGACCTCTCCTGACCCGTTCACTGTTCCCCTCAGCAGTATACTTCTTCGATGTGCCTGTCCTGCTCCCCACTCTGTCTCTGGTGAAATCTTTCACCACCACCACCACTCCCCCGCCCCCCGCTCCTCTGGCCTATACCCCAGTTCTGTATGCATAAATAAATAAAGCTTTAAAAAATACATACTATTCTCCTTGTACTTTAGCAAGCTTACAGGGAAGAGGAAAAAAAAAAAAGAAGAAACCTCATACATCCACAGGCTAATGCTACCAAAAATTATAGTCCCTCCCTATCTGTGTCCTCCACTCTGCCCAGCAAGCCTCAGTGTTTTTTCCATGCAGCTCTGTTATGGAAATAACTATCAACTGGCTTTTTAAAATCTCTTTTCCTCTACTTTGCTGGAAAGGTTGATGTCATCTTAAAAAAAAAAAGCCTTCAATTTTCTGTCACTGCCTAGTAACTTTTCTACCTCCATGCCCAGCATTTTGTTTTCTCGGATTACAGGGAGAGAGATTGTAAGCCTGTGTGAGTCTTACAGTTATACTGTAAAAGACTGCCTTCCTGAAGTTGGAAAGATAAAACATTGTACATAAACCAGGAGCAAGTGAAGTTAAAGTTCATAAAACATGTTAGACAATGCAGTCAGTGTCAGCAAAGGAAGTGTAACATCCCAACTAGTCTTCATGAAGAAACTGGCTACTATGACATACACAGAAAATCTTCTTAGTTGCAGGACCAGCTCTGCCCCCTAATTATAAACGCAGTAGTTCAGAGTCATCAGACAGTGATGAAGACAGCAGTTCTCTGTATGAAGAAGGAAATCAAGAATCCGAAGAAGATGACACTGGTCCAACTGCAAGGTCAGTTCAACAAAATACTAACCAAGCTTCAAACCTAGTACACATCATAAAACATGTTAGACAATGCAATCAATGTCAGCTGGAACAGGTCACTGGGAAGGGGCTGTCACATCAGCATTCATGAACAATGAATGCTGTGATAATTCCTCATGCACTATATATTCTAAAAAGAAATCTAGTAGTATATAACTATGGAGGGCCCTTCATGGTGGCGCAGCAGGTTAAAGCACTGCACTAAGAAACTTAAGCCAATTCCACATGAGTTCGATCCCCACCTGCCCTGGAGGAGATCCACATGGCGTGGCAGATCTCTCCTGACCCGCCCGCTGCTCCCCTCAGCAATGTACTTCGTCGATCTGCCTGTTCTGCTCCCCACTCTGTTCCTGGTGAATCCTCTCACCCTCCGCATCTCTGCCCTGTACCCCAGTTCTGTATGAATAAATAAATAAATCTTTTTAAAAAAAAATTCCTATGTAAAGGATTTTTCCTTAAAGTATTATTAAAGTGGCTGGATATTATAAATAAATCATGGAATTTCTTTTTAAAAATTACTTTTCTTGTATATATTTTTTGTTTAAGTAAATCATGATTTCCTTCTACCCATCTTTAATTTACCCACCCTGCAAGTCTCTGTAAATAAGAAATAGAGTATCTGTTTATTCTTGGGCAGCAATTGTGGGTTGGGGGAGAGGGGAGGGTTGTTGATACATTTTAAAAGTTACCAGATAGAAATAACAACTTAAAACCTTTTCTTAATTAAAATCAGAGTCTTGTACTTTTTTCTCAAAAAACACCTAGCAAGCAGATAATTAGAATTGTTAACAATACAGAAATTTACAAAATTCACATACTACTGTTGTAAAGAAGTAATCAAGGTCTATTTTAGTCTAAAAATAAAATGTTAAGGTTTCTTATATCCATTTGTTTTTAATTTGGCAAGGTTGATTTATTGTTTTCATATTTATGTTCAGATATATGCTGTAGTACAAACAGGTATTATTCATTAGTTGAAATTAATGTGACCTTTAAATTTAAAAACCAAAATTTCTCTGAAAAAAATATTTTTTCTCACAGAAAACAGAGAAAAAATGAGGATGATGGTAATGATGACGATGAAGGGTTTTTTGGGCCAGCCCTTCCTCCTGGATTTAAAAAGCAGGATGATTCTCCTCCAAGGTGAGAATGTGTACTCTTTCAAGCCAGTGTTTTCTGAATATTTCAGCTAGTGTCTATTAATACAGTGACGAGTTGTGTGAAATCGTTTGTAACTAATATTTGTATAATATTTGAAACTTCTATAGCAATGTATACAATACAAATAATTGCTTAAAGTTTAATTATTTACATGTTTACAACACTTTTTGTAGTTTATATCAAGAAAAACTTCCACAACTCCTATGTGATACTTACAAAATAGTTTGTGGAAAGTGGAGTCAAACATTACCCCTCTACCTCCCTTTTTTCAGATAGATAAGGTTGCATACATAGGAAGTAGTAAACCTGGGACTAGAATCCTGGTATTTGACTCAGACTCAGATATTTTCTAAGCTATCTCTTGGTAAAAACAAATTCCTATATGCTGAATTAGACAGTTTGACTGACTTCTCTTACCCTCAGATTTGTCATATGTAAAGCAGGATAACATATTCCTCCTTACAGAATGTTGTAATGGGAAGGTTTTGTATTTATTTACATGTAGATGTACACACACACAGTATATCTTACTTGGTGACTGGCACAGGGTAAACATATAATAAATATTGATTCCTGTCTTTAAAATTTTAAATTGTAAAATTTTAAAAGCTAAATATGAATTTGCATACCAAGTTACTTATAACTCATAGGACTAGTAAAAAGGACTGTCGAACACTTCATATTCCTAGTTTATTATCACATTGATCAGCTCTAATGTTCATGCAATCTTGATCTTGTTTTAATGACATAGGCAGCTACTATCTTTATATGGTCCCTAAATTAAGGATAATCTTTAAAAGATCATTTGAAAAAACAAAGACAGATAGGCCACAGAGATCCAAATGTTACTCCTAAAGCCTAAAATTTCCTGTCTGCCCTTTATAGGAAATTTGTTGACCACTGGACTATAGCATTTCTTACAGGAAAACACAGTATTAGATGTATAAGAATTTCTTTATCCCTCCCTTTCTCTTTTTATATTAAAAAAAAAAGGAAGGGACGTAAAGGATGCTTGCAGTCCCAAGTACGCTGAAAGAGCTGCCCCTGAAAGAGACAGGTTGTTAGAAGTGAGGCCTGCATAGACTCAGCTAGGCAGGCTTGGAGGATAGCTACCTTTGCTGCTTTGCAAAGGGACAGGGTTGGTGATGAAAAACACCTACACAGTCACAGGCAGGCAAGAGAGCTGCTGTAGGAATTGAAAATTATATTTTGGTAATAATAAAATATACCTGTAAGAAATAGACAAATAATAGCATATATTTATACAGCTATAACATCCCATAGTTATATTCTGTAACAATATTTGAAGATTTTATGTAACAGTAACTCTCACAAATTCTCCAAGGCCAGAAAATGGGCTACAGTTACATTTGTAGATATGCTAAAAATTACACACAGAAAAAATGCATTCAGTACTTCATTATAGCTTAGAAATTATAATAATCTTCCTCACAGTGCCAAACTTCCCCATTTTTATATGCAAAAGTGTTCTGATTTTATGACACAAAACAAGTAGTTATTAAATAGCCAGGATTGGAACTGATACTCTCTAATGTTCAGTACTGTTTTTCCCCTGCCGTATACATATGAGGCTCTAACTGAACACAGTACAAACTAGAAAGTTCAGCTTGGGACTTCAGTGCCATCTGGTTGGTAATAGTAGCACAGTGACATCTCTGGAAAAAAACACTGGTATGAAAGAAAGGATAAAAACATTTAAAACTGGGCCTCCCTGGTGGCGCAGTGGATTAAAGCACAGCAAAAAGAAGCTAGTCATAGCCACTTCAACATGAGTTTGATCCCCAACCAGGGAGCTGACCCACATAGCATAGCAGACCTCTCCTGTCTCACCTGCTGCTCCTCTCACCAGTGTACTTCTCCATCTGCCTGTTCTGCTTCCTGCTCTGTCTCTGGCCTATACCCCAGTTCTGTATGCATAAATAAATTTAAAAATAAAACTTAGGCCCTCCCTGGCGGCACAGCGGGTTAAAGTACAGCACTTCAGAAGCTATCGCAGCCACTGCAGCATGAGTTCGACCTCCAGCCAGGAGGGAAGTGACCCACATGGTGTGGCAGACCTCTCTTGACCTGCCCACTGCTCACCTCAGCAGTGTACTTCTTTGATCTGTCTGTTCTGCTCCCCACTCTATCTCTGCTGAATCCTCTCACCCCCTGCACCTCTGGTCTATACCCCAGTTTTGCATGCATAAATAAATAAAGCTTAAAAAAGAAAAAAACTTAAACCTATGAAAAGCACAGAAAGCAATCTTTTTTTTTTTTTTTTTTCCTACACAACATAAGACTTTCTTCTTTCAAAGCTCAGGGTTTTGGCACATCTCTTTTAGACTATACCACATTCCTTCACAATGTGGCAACAGTGCTCTCTGAAAGAAAATGAACTTTGGATTCAAGTAGACCAGGGTTTTACTGGGATCCTACCCCAGTTCTTAAAGTTACTAGTTCATATTGTCTTTGGACATTATTTTCCTCACCTAGAAAAAAAGAGTCTTATACCAACCTACATTGTGGTAAAGAAATAGAAAATATATGGGTTGAGATGTGGTTGGCAGGCTACCTTTTTCTTTCTCTAGTAGATTGTAAATGATCTATTTTCATTCTGTATACTTCTGCATCCTTCCTAGGTTATTAGTGAGAATAATCTCTAGGTTTTTAATAACACCTTGACACACAGATGGCTGACAGCTGTTGATAGGCATGCATTATATGGCCTAAGAACTCAATATTTAATTGTTCCAGCTATAATTGCCATGTCCCAAAGATATTATTTGATGGAGAGTGAATACCAAAACAGATGCCATGGCTAAATACAGAAAAAGAGCGTCAGGGGCTTTTAGTTCATAATGAGAACTTTTAAAAACATACATTAATTTTTTTTTTTAAAGATTTATTTATTTATTCATATAGAACTGGGCTACAGGCCAGAGATGTGGAGGGTGAGAGGATTCACCAGAGACAGAGTGGAGAGCAGAACAGGCAGATCGACGAAGTACACTGCTGAGGGGAGCAGCGGGCAGGTCAGGAGAGGTCTGCCGCGCCATGTGGATCTCCTCTGGGGCCGGCGGGAGTAGAACTCATGCGGAGGTGGCATAAGCTTCTTAGTGCTGTGCTTTAACCCTCTGCGCCACCAGGGAGGGCCCACATTAATTATTTTTATTTAGCATAAGTTTCCTAGGAAGTAGACATACACAAAGCACGTGAATTGTAGATTTAGTATCTAGTCATTGACTAACAAAGTTGATGTGAAAATATTAAATTTGTTAAAATAATAGTAAGACACTAGGTTATATCATAAAAATAATAGGTTAAATAAAATCCTCATTTTCAAAATTTGTTATTGTCTGACAGTTTTATGAACTTCTTAGTCTGAATTACACTGATGAAGGTACATTTTATATTTCAGACCTATAATAGGACCTGCATTACCACCTGGTTTTATTAAATCTACACCAAAAAGTGACAAAGGCAGAGATGATCCAAGACAACAATATGTCAACTCTGAGGTTTGGAAAAATTTTTTTTTATTAAAGAGTAAGATGTAACATGCTCAAAACTATGTAGTAATAATTGTAATCATTTGATTCAAATGTGATGGAAGATGCAGTCCTATTTCAAGATTGCAAATAGGTAAGATGAAATAAACTTACCATAGACCTGAGATTCTATTAGGAAAATAACAAGGCAGTTACAGATTGATGAGGCATTACCCATTGATGTTTCACATCCTTGAAAAGAAACTTATAAATTCTAGCAAATAGAACATGATGAAAGTGTAACAACTCATAATATATTTGAAAAAGAGAAAGCTGAGGAGCTTTATGATAATGATCTTGAGCTTCAAATTCCATCCAGTTTTCGGTGCCTATATATAACAAATTGTGCTATTTTTGAAAGATAGATCAAACAACTTTGAAATCAAATATGAAAGCTGTCTGCTGGTAAGAAGTTTAGTCTTTAACAATAGCTAAGATTTGTAGGGTACTCTATAATGCATTTTCCCCATATATAAATATATTCAGCTTCTGTGAGGCCTTATGAAGTAGATGTTACTCATATCTTGCTGATGCTAAAAACCAGAGAAGAGTAACTCAACATCACACATTTGTACTTATCAAAGCCAAAGCTCAAATCATGTTCTTAGGACTTTAAATTAGCTGTTCAGTTCATCATACTGCTGTGCCTACCTGCATGTGAATTCATATAATCAAAAAACCCTTGTGCCTTTCCCCAGAGAATTTAGTTGTAGCACTGAGGTAGTTGCTATAGGAAACATAATGGAGTGGTTAAGATCATGAACTTCAGAGTCATTAACTCATTCACTCAACACATATTTATAGAGCATCTATAGTGTGTCAGTCACATAGTTACAGAAATAAATTGTCAACAAATTTTGTTGTTCTTACTTTCAAAAGTCCTCCTCAATTTGAACCCATTTCTGCTACCACCTGGTCCAAGTCATCATATATTTTCTGTTTTCCTTTTCTTCATGTTTTTGCCTTTCTTCCTCTGCTCCTCATCTCCAAATACCAACTGGAGTGGCCCCGGTGAAACAAATTTTATCACCTATACTCAGTTACCCACCCTCTCTACATAAAAGCCAAAACCCCTGTAAGGCCCTGTACATTCTGGTCTCCTTTACCTTCCTGATTTCCCCTCTTAATTTGATTGACCACACTGAGACCCTTACTCTACTTTCTCAAATGTACCTGGCAGGTTCTTACCACTGACATTTATACCTATTTTTTTTCAGTCTCTCCAAAATGGTCTTCCCCAAGTTACTGATGGAACTTGCCTTCCAGGTCTTTAGTTTTGCTGGAATGTCACTTCAGTAGGTTATTTTCGGCTTCCTTTTCTACCACTGCGATCCTTCTCCCTGTACTCCTGTCCCTCCTTTAGTTTTTTCCACAATTTTAATCACCATCAAAGATTCCATTTATTTTACTGCTTCTTTCTCTTTATAGCTGACCTTTCCCCAGTAGAATGTGAGCCAGTGAGGACAGAGATTTTTGTCTTATTTCCAATGAGTATTCAAAATGTTTATTAGAGTCATCCATTATTTGTGGATGAAGGAGTAAGTCAGACAGCCCCTGCCCTCATCATACTTACAGTATTGTAGGGAATAGATACATTAAATAAATGATTTCTGACATTATACATACTTCAAAGGGGATGTAGAGGTATTGAAACCATGACAGGAAATCTAAACTGATGGTAAGAAGTAGAAAAAAGTCTTTTTCTTTAAGAAAATGTGTAAACTGAAGATTTATGAGTTGGCAATAGCTCTGCGAATTGGACAAGGAAGATTTTCTAGAGAGTACATGTTCCTTATTGAAAGGAGAAGAAGAAAGTGAAGGTTAAAGAATGCAATATGATTTGAGTGGAGAGAATGAGTAGGGAAAAAGGGAGAGGGAGGAAGAACAAAGAGCCACTTGGGCTTTGAATCCTGGCTGAGCTTAGTTATTACCAGTAGCCTGCATGTTAGTTTACTGATCTCACAGGGTTGTGGTAATAATTAAATCAGAATAGTATGTATTTGATTTATAGCGTTATTATTATCATCATCATTGTCATTATTATCTCCACTACTGATGTCTTGAGAGTTACTTTGGAGTATGAAGACTAATTGTAAGGAATCTTTTCTAACATGATTGTTAATATAAGAATAAATCACTAAAGGAAGGACGTCAGCAATATGGAAGACTAAGCTAACACGGTCTCACTGACCCTTCTTTCCACAGATACAACCAAATGGATAGAAGGGAGAGACAGTAACACAGTTAATACACAGCTAAGCTCAAAAAATAAGAAAAGAAAATCCATGGGCGCTAGTAACAATGAAGAGAATTCAGAGCCAGAGCAGTAAACACACATTGCCACAAAGGAGCCTATACTTTATAGAGCACAGCCTTAAGGTCTTGAGGACAGGGCCTGGCGAAATGTGAGCCACTGTCCTTAGGAAAGTGGGAAGGAAGGTTGCTTTACAGAAGGGCCTTTTTGTGCTGCATCTAACCTACTTTCACAGGGTGAAAAAAAAAAGATTGTGTATTTATCTATCTGTCTGTCAGCCTCAAAGATGAGGGTGGGGAAAGAGAAATGTGGTAAAATGGTAGCAATTGGTTGATTTGGGTGAGGATAGCATCCTTCAGCTTTTTCATAATTGGAACTTAGTTCACCTAGACAGCAAGTACATAGTGTATATAATTCCCTCTTAGCAAAAGGGAAGGGGAAAAGATTTAACCAGAGTATACCTGGTTAAAGTATTGCTGGTTCTGAATTATTATTATTATTCTGAATTATTTTGTTCCTTTCTTTCAAACCTTTTATCAGAAGACACTTCTGTTTACAGAGAGGCTTTTCTCATTTATGATATAACATCCAAATTAAAACACATGTAATAATACTAATAGCTAATATTTATTGAGCCCTTTTTACAAGCGAGGCACTACAAGGCACAACATAAATTTATATTTGCATGGCTGCATACACTTAATTACATAATACAATTAACAGTCCTGGCGATGCTGTATCAACTAGATTGCTTTTAGCTGTAAAAAATATAAAATCCAATCCAAAATGTAATTTTGCCTTAACCTACTTAGTGAACGTGTTGTTTATATATCCTTAGTGATATATATTCTGAATTCTCAAAATAAGGAAATGTTTTTCATATATAATATGAGGTCTAGAGGTAGGCTCATTCCAGGTTGGCTCATTGAGTGAGCTAATGAGATCTTCCAGGATTCTAGATTTTTCTCTTATTCTTCTCTATAGTATGTTAAACTCCTCCTACCCTGACCCCTTTATTATACTAACAAGCCTGCCAACGTTTTAAAACACAGAGATCCAGCAATGTCCAGATCAAAAGAGGTTCCTGTTCTGTGTCCATTTTATAAATCCTTGCCAGATTTCCTATAAAACTAACCTCCTATTCCTTTGGCCAGAATTGTAAATTATGCCCATTCCTAAACTAATCAGTGGATCAAGAGGAATGAGACCAAAGTGACTGGCTTAGAATTATCAGTGTTTTTACCTACCTCCAACACCTCCCCACTCCCCACCCCCAAGTTAAAGAACCATTTTCCTAGAAGAGACTGGAAAAAAACACAGGAAATTCTTTGCAACAGAGTAGTTATTGGTTGGGGCTGTTATAGTCCCCATCCTAAAAAATAAAGCCCAGACCTCGAACCGTTAAATAATACGCCTACAGTCCCAGAGCTAATCCAGTGACAAATTGAGGCTTTGAGGCTAAGTCTGTCTAACTGCAGCCCAAACTAAACAAATTGAATATAAAATTTATATTGTGTTTCTGCATAAAATAACTCACCTTTTAAAAATAATAATACCTAGATTGGATTTAGGTTTATAATGCACTTTCTGATTTTCAGTTTAGTTGGGCCTAATTTTCTGTTTGCTCGTCCATCTTCCCTTTTAGTTAATATCTTCCAACATCCTAACTGATGTTTGTTTCTAAAAATTTCAGACCTCATCCCTCCAGGACATACAGAAATTCTACCTTAATAAAACCATTTCATTAGATGACAGTAAGAATGCCATTAGCTTTTCCCAACATCTTAAATTTTAATAGTCTGTCAATGTCACTGTTTGAAGGGTTATTATATCTTCTATACCAATTCATTTTGTGCAGCCCAGTATTATATTGTAGGAAGTTATAAATGCATTTAAGATAATTTCTATGATGTCAAAGATTCTATTGCTATAGAAATAAGCTATAAGAAGTGGAATCATTAACAATTAAAATAAAATAATGAAGGGGCTGCTATTGTACAAGTGGGGAAAATAATGACTTTGATCTTAGAGTGTAAGCGTTAGGTACCAGTTTTATACCAGGAGACAAGTTGTTTAACCTTTCTAAATACACTTTAAACCTAGCTTTCTCAAAAAGAAAACAGGAATATCATGCCATTTCATAGCTTTCTAATGAGGACTAATTTGTGCCTAAGTCCATAGTCACTAAGTGTGCGTGTGAGAATCAGAATAAGCCATAAGATGATATGTCGTTATCTAATTATTTATACTAGTAGCAATTGCCATAAGGGTTCAGAGTGGAAATCACAGCAAGAAAGTTACCATTAAGTAGTTCATGGGAGAATGTTAATAATACAAATGAACTCATCCTAGTAGATTGGAGGAAGAACTGTTTATCAAAGCTGAAGGACACACATGTATATAATAGCTACCAGAGTCTCACATGGAAAACATTTTATTAAAATGATTTAATAAAAGCACATTGAACTCTTATTGTAATACTATACCATTAACTCTTTGAGATAAGTGAAATACTTTGGGAACCATATCAGCTCATTTGGATCAGTACTTTATAAGGTATTACATAGGATTTCTATTTCAGTGTGCTAAATCATGACTGACTCGGTTTCCAAGAATGCCTTACTTCTAAGCATCTTATTCCAGAGAGCTTTTTCTGTGCCAGAAATTGTTAAGGTTCAACTGGTGTCATCTCTGAAAAACTGGTAATAATTACTTAGAATACTATGTTGAGAAAACATTGTGAGCCCACATCTGTATCCATCAGGTAGAGCTGAAAGAGTTTCTTGAGGTCTCCCATGGACGTGGGGGGAAGGGGAGTAGAGGGACAATCTACATGCCGTGGATTTGCCATCTCTGCACTGTGCACCTGAAGAAAGCAAAGAAGGTGCTCAGTACACAGTGATTACCCAGCAAAGTGTTCCCTTTTTTGTCTTGCATCTAGGTAATCAGTTTCAAGTTAGAATTTTGGAATTGAGGATCATTTCTATAACTATAGCACTTGACTTAAAGGTAATATCTTTTTATAAAAGGAAACGGAGAGCAGTGAAGATGAGGACATTGTTGGACCAATGCCTGCAAAAGGACCAGTTAACTACAGTGTGACAACAGAGTTTGAAAAAAGAGCCCAGAGAATGAAAGAAAAATTGACCAAAGGAAATGATGTAAGTTTTAAATACACTTTAAGAAATTAAATATAGGGCCCTCCCTGGTGGCGCAGCGGCTTAAAGCACAGCACTGAGAAGCTAAAGCCACTTCCGCATGAGTTGGATCCGCCCCGGAGGTGACCACATGGCGTGGCAGACCTCTCCTGACCCTCCTGCTGCTCCCCTCAGCAGTATATTTCGTCGATCTGCCTGTTCTGCTCCCTACTCTGTCTCTGGTGAAGCCTAACACCGCCTCTGGCCTGTACCCCAGTTCTGTATGTACAAATAAATAAATCTTTAAAAAAAAAAAAAGAAATTAATATAAATTTTAAAATAGACATTAAAATTTATGTATATAAATAGAGAAAATTTAGGAACCAGGTAATCCAGAAGCTGTAAAGGAATAGATTTGCAATTATGCCTACTTAAAAATGTCTGTATAGAAAAAGATAACATAGTCAAAAGATCAGTAAATTTGATGAAAATATTTGTAATGTATATAATAAATGCATCAATCCTTCCTATTAAAGTTAATTAACTTTCAACCCTCAACTGAAAAACCTAGTTAGGGCCTTCCCTGGTGGCTCAGGGGATTAAATCACAGCACTCAGCCACTGCAGCATGAGTTCCATCCCCAGCTAGGGGGTGACCCATATGGCGTGACAAACCTCTCCTGACCCACCCGCGGCTCCCCTCAGCAGTGTATTTCAGTAGATATGCCTGCTTTGTTCCCCACTCTGTCTCTGGTTAACCCTCTCACCCCCCACATTTCTGGCCTGTACCCCAGTTCTTGTATGCATAAATAAATAAATCTTAAAGAAAAATCTGGGTAATTTGCATTTTATATACACTTTCCAGGCTACTTTAACTTTCTCATTTCTCAAAGGATTCATCTAAAACAATTACAAGAGAATCGTGGATGACTGAGCTTCCTCCAGAAATGAAAGACTTTGGCCTTGGGCCTAGAGCTTTTAAGAGAAGAGCTGATGACAAATCTGGAGATCGATCAGTCTGGACTGATACTCCAGCTGACAGGGAAAGGAAAGCTAAGGTAAGAGGCTTTGATTGATTGTTCCTATATGTCTGTACGTGTTGGTTGTATTTTGAAAAGATATGAGGCAAAATTATTTAAGGATACTGTTTTAAAAATTATGATTCCAAAGAAAAATACAGATGTCCCCTTGAAGGAAAGTTTGAAGAAAGGAAATGATACCAGATGCTTACTGTATTCTTTATAATATTAAATATTTTGCTAATTAAAATTCCTTGGACCGAGTACTTCATTTTTATGTGTGCACTAGTGTAAATAGTAAATATATTAAAAGCTTAAATTACAGTTATTCTTTACTGGTATATTTTGTATGTTGATCTTATAGATCTTACAGCTCTTCTACACTTTTTCTTTTAATTTCAGGAGCATGTTTTATAGATTCTTTGGAGTTTTTTTACATATACTATGCATAAAGATATTTTATTTCTTCTTTTCCGTCTTTTATTTTTCTTTATTTTTGTTTTATAATTGCTAGTAACAGATAATGTAGGATTTCTTTTTAAGCCTTATTTTCTCTCCTGAATTTCATCAGGCTCAATAATGTGTACCTGTGTTCATTCCTCAGGAGACACAAGAAGCAAGGAAATCATTTAATAAGAAGGATGAAGAATATATATTATCAGGAAGGGAAAAGAGATTGGCCGAGCAAGTATCCTCATACAATGTAAGTAAAAGAATAAAATATTTCATTTTTTCAATGCTGTTCTCATTTTTCCCCTTATTTCTTTTTTTAGTCATCCTTTTTACTTCAGTCTTTTCTATACATCTTTCCTAAGAGATATTCAGCTCTGTATTTATGTGTGTGTATACACAAATTATATATATAGATGTACATAGTACATCTATATATAATGTCATATACATCATTAGGAAAATATTATTGCTATGAGATAATAAGCCATATATGAATGCTGTGTACACCTTTAAGTTTTGCATTTAATCCTAAAGTTCACCTCCTTTCATGTCTATTAAACGATATTCCTATTTACTTAATAGGTAGGGGTCTTTCTAGAGTGCTTCATCATCAAGTCAACACCTGTTCTGTTTCTGGGATGTTCTTTTTTTTTTTTTTTTTTTTTTAAGATTTATTTATTTATGGCTTCCCTGGTGGCACAGCAGGGTAAAGCACAGTTCTGAGAAGCTAAAGCCACCTGAGCATGAGTTCGATCCCCACCCTGGAGGTGACCTACATGGCGTGGCAGACCTCTCCTGACCCGCCCACTGCTCCCCTAAGCAGTGTACTTCACCCGCCCATCTGCCTGTCCTGCTCCCCACTCTGTCTCTGGTGAATCCTCTTACCGCCCCTGCCCCTCTGGCCTGTACCCCAGTTCTGTATGCATAAATAAATAAATCCTTCTTTTTAAGATTTATTTATTTACATACATTTATTTATTACATCGACAAAGTACACTGCTGAGGGGAGCAGTGGACGGGTCAGGAGAGGTCTGCCGCGCCATGTGGGTCACCTCCAGGGCGGGGATCAAACTCATGCTCAGGTGGCTTTAGCTACTCAGTGCTGTGCTTTAAACCTATGTGCCACCAGGGAGGACCCAGGATGTTCTGTTCTTTGTACATCAAATAAACTTCAAAATTAAAAAATATATATATGTATATATATATATACACACACACACATATATAATTATATTTATATATAAAATATGTAATTATATATAATTTGTGTAGGTACTTTTAATGCATTTCAAGTAACTTTATTTAACATCTAAATGTTTTCATTGTAAGTTTCAAGTCACTGATATAATTTATAGGATTGTATAATACTGTATTAAAAGCTTCAAATAGAATGTAATTGTCATAACAATTTAATATCTATTATCATATTTTAAAGGTTTGTGTGAATACCTACTTCCTTACAGTTGGGAATTTTATTTCATCCCATTTTTCTTCCTTGAATTCATAATTTTACTTTTCCTCTACCATAGAATTTTATCCTAGCAGAATTTGCTTTTATGCTTGAAAGTTTTCTTATGACTTTATTTGATATTGTATTTCACAGCAGCAAATTAAATTGAAATTGAAATTTAATTTGAAATTATACCATTTTCTTTTTAATTTCCTGTGTCTGTAAATGTCTACACTTTTTTCCCTTCTATCAATAGATTAAATTGTAAATTCAGTAGATCAAAACAATGTAAGGATATTTAATCTCTTAATGACTTTTTTCCAGTTAAAATGTTTGGATAAATGTTACTTACTACGTTAGGTATCAACATGAGTTGTTTTCTTTTAGGTTTTCTAAGTTAATAGTTAAGAAACTGTTTATATATGAAATGGATGAAAATAGAACACAATTTGTTAAAGTGACATCATCCAATTTTTCGAACAATTTCTGAGTTATTAACTCCATAGTGATCTACTGTTAATAATAATCTCTTAATTGTCAGCTCACGAGGATCTTCTATAATTTTTTTTCACATTGATCCTATTAGTTTATTTTCTCATTCTTTCCAAATTACTTAAATGAGAATAATAGCATTTAATTTACAGAGATATTGTGAGGATTACAATATTATAAGCTGCCAATTTACTAACAAAAGCAAATATGGCTTTTGTTGAGTGGTTCTTGTTTATCCAACATTGTAATAAATCCTTTATATTCATTAGATTTAACTCCTCCTTCATTCATATATTTAGAAGTCATTATTACCATATACAACTGAGAAAATGAGGCTTGAATTATTTGCCCAAGGTCACCAGTGTTGAAAGCAATAGAACTACTATTGCAATCCAGTTTTACTGAATTTGGAACTTAAATTCCTAATGATTCCTCCATGCTATATGATTGCTAGCCTTTTTTCTTTCTTAGCAATAATTGATGAATTTTTAAAATCTTCAGTTTTGTTGAAAATAAAGAATTAGAAAGTACCTGACTTACAAATTAATTTGTTTCTAAAGACATATCAGGATTAAAGATATGACTGTGAGAGAACTGGAAACTGGAAATATTGCCAACTTACGTAAATACTTACTGATACAATATCATTTGTGCATTCTGCTAAAACTTTATAGCTCCAAATTGAGTACATTTACTTAAGAAAATAGCTAGTACAAAGCTAATTGACAAAGTCCACTCTTATTGTCAGATCAACCTGGCCAAGCTTACTTTCTTCCAGAAAGTATGACTTTATTTTTCTATTTAAATAGATATAGAATCAAATAGATTTCTGAAAGACCTCTTCATAAGTACGAAAACCTTTAATGAAATGTGAAACATCTTCATAAAGTAAGTTATTGAGCAAACCTATTTTAAGAAAGCCAACATGGAAAAGTTGAGACTAGTAAGTAGATAATCTTGAAACTGTCCATGCCTTCATAACACCATAGAATCCATTCTGCAGAATCCCTAGGGATACAGAAATCACAGTTTGAAGGCTGTTGGTCCGTTCTGCATGCATCTACTCTTGCTTCCATATCCTGCTTTGTTTTTTTTTTTAAAGATATACTTATTTATGCATACAGAACTGGGGTACAGGCCAGAGGCTCGGAGCCGTGAGAGGCTTCACCAGAGACAGAGTGGGGAGCAGAACAGGCAGATCGATGAAGTACACTGCTGAGGGGAGCAGTGGGTGGGTCAGGAGAGGTCTGCCACACCAGGTGGTCACCTCCGGGGTAGGCGGGAATCGAACTCATGCGGAAGTGGCTTTAGGTTCTCAGTGCAGTGCTTTAACCTGCTGAGCCACCAGGGAGGGCCCATATCCTGCTTTTTTAATCCAGGGCCATTTTATCATTAGTCAGTATTGAAAGGCTAATAATGAATCCCTAATTTATTAAACCAGTTGCCTTTGTGCAGCCCTCAATCTACTAGGTATATTTGAAAATATAAACACCTACCCTCAAATAAGAAGGAAAAATATGGAGGTGGCAAAAAGAGAACAGGAAACCAAAAGGAATGAAAATTCTCTCAGTATATGGAATCTTTTTCATCATACCCTTGACAGACATTGAATATGTCACTTCAGTGCCAATATTTTTCTGTTTTGCTTCAACCCAGCAAGTAGTACCCTTTTTATGCACCATTTAGACATCAAGGAACAGCACATCCATAAAGATTTAATCTATTAATAGCTTCCAAGTGAGAATATAATTGCTCTCCTTTTCTCATCATGTTCTTGGTTCATACTTTAATTTGACACATCACATGGTGCTTTTCGATGTGATTATTGAAATGTATTTTTTTCTGTCTTGCTTTTTTAAAATTATATGGTCTGTAGATAGTAGATAGCTTTACTTTGGTTAAATTGAATTTACCTCTGTTACATAATCTCTTCACAGATCCTGCCTTGGATTTGGAAAATTTACTGGGGCTTATACATTGTCCTTGATAGCCACTGCTAGCTACTTGACTTAATTTAATCATCATTTGCAGTCAATAACTAGTACAGACCAAGACTTTTATTTTTATTCTCTTGCCCAGGAATCAAAAAGATCAGAATCTCTTATGGACATTCATCATAAAAAATTGAAGAATAAGAATGCTGAAGATAAAACTAAGCCCCAAGAAAGAATACCATTTGACCGTGATAAGGATCTCAAAGTTAATCGGTTTGATGAAGCACA